>NC_056626.2:239093944-239304611 GCF_002870075.4 Lactuca sativa
CAACTCTGCTCTTCTTTATTTCTAACTCTCTTCGTGTCTCACTAAGTTGCACATTTAATTTCTTAGCTTCATTACTAGCAGACACAATAACAGAATCAAAATAAGCCACAGTATCATCAAATGAAACAATTTCAGCATCATAAGTAGATAAAGGAATATTAAAAGATTCAAGAATTGTACGTACCTTGGTTGTCATGGGTGATTTGTCAGTGGATTTTGACACAAAGCATTTCCCTCAAATGTTCCCTTCGCATTCCTCAAAGCTTGCGAACATTGCTCCATGTGTGGGATGCCTCATTTCTTCAGCATCAGATCCTGAAGACCAGATCTGATAAGTTCAACTCTCTTCTTCAGTAGTTTCTCCTTTCGCAACCAATGACACTCCTTTGGTCTTTGCACGTAACTCTTCAATCTTCTCAGAATAGTATGCCTCATCTTTGACTTTTTCTTTCTTCTCTTCTCTCTTTCGCAACATGCAGTCAGCTGCGAAGTGGTTCGCACCATTGCAATAATGACAATAGATTCCTGTATCACCTTTCAACTTTTTCTCTTCATTCGCATTTTTCGGTTTTTCCTTAATTTTCTCCATCTTCTTCCTCTCATCCCCTCCAGTCCTTGTGGTAACATTCTTCGCATCATTCATCTTCCCTTTTGGATTAAAAGGCTTTTTGAAAAACTTTTTAACTCTGTTGTTTGAATAGAATGCCACAGCTTCATCATCGGAATTCATCAAAAATCCTTCATTATCTGATCCATCTTTTTCATCATTTTCAGATACCTTTGAAACTAGAGCCAAAGGACCACCAATAATGAGTTTTGATTCTTCATACATTTCTGAGACCTCAGATTCATGTGTTTTTAGTTGATTGTAGAGATCATTCAATTTGGTTGAATCAAAACTTTGTTGATTCTTAATCATCATACTCACACTTCGCCACTCCTTGCGAAGTCCCATAATGAAAGTTAAATTGAATTCCATGATAGATCTAGTGATACCGTACCTATTGCAGCGAAACACAAGCTCATTCAGACGATCATAGTAACCTTCAAGAGTTTCTGCAGCCTTCTGTCTGAATTCCTTCAGTTCAATCAGACATTGCTTCACAGAATTGATCTTCGTCTTTTCGCTACCTTGATACTTCTCCTTTAGAGTATTCCAGATGTCTTTTGCTGTTTTACAACTACGAATGTAATTGTAAACCACAGGAGGAAGAGCACCTCTTAGTTCCCTCATGCATCTCTTTTCGTTATCCTTCAGACGTTTTCGTTGATCTTCAACATCAGGAGATCCAGTGGATGAACCAATTTGTTGAACATTTGCAGGAGCTTGAACTGTTCCATCGATACAACTCCAAAGTTTTTCATCAATTCCATTTATGTAATCTTCCATTCTATCAGCCCACTGATCATAGTATTCTGGAATCAACATCGGAATTTTGGTTGAAGAACCAAGCAAATGAGAGAAAGAAGTCATCGTGTTCATGTTGAAGTTCGCCATTGATGAACAAACAAAAATTTCAGAAAACTTGAGAATTTGATGAATTTCAGAAATCGATCAAGTGAATTGATCAAAAATTGCTAATCGAATACTCGACTTAACAATTCAAATGCAGAATCAATTCAAATCTGAAGATCAAAAGTGATTTTCAAAACCAAAATTGCGCGGAAAATTTTGAGTAAAATTTGTAACTCAAAAAGCAATTGATTCTTATACGAAAATCAGATCTAAGCAGTTTCAATCCTGCTCTGATACCAATTGATGAGAATTGTTATCGAGAATTAAGATGTGAAACAATTGATTTGAATGATGAATGATAAAGAACACATGAAGTAAATATTAATCCGATCTCATTTTAAAGACTGATTACAAAATAAGCTGAAGAGAGTTTTTGTGTTTCGATCTCATATTCTCTACTTCAAGCCTATGTCCCTATTTATAGGGAACTTACAAAAAGTATACTAAGTCATATACAGTGAAACTTCGCATTTAAAATAGACGTAGTAAAATACATACAAAATGCGAATCATTACAAAACAAACTATTCGACTTTTACAACTAACATCTACACAAATACACGGAAATAACTGACTGAAGGCTTGTGACCATATAGAATCTCATACGGGGTCTTCATTTGAGCTTTGTTGATCAACACGCGATTCCGAATGTAGCAAGCAGTGTTTATCGCCTCGGACCAAAAGAAAACTGGTAGTTTGGAGTCACACATCATCGTCCTTGCAACGTCTTTTAAAGTTCTGTTTCTCCTCTCAACAATACCATTTTGTTGAGGTGTGTGAGCGGAGCTGTATTGACGCATAATACCGTTTTCTGTGCAAAAATGATCGAGTACGGGATTCTTGAACTCTGTTCCATTGTCAGTACGGAACGCCTTCATCCGGTTGTTAATTTGGTTCTCAATAAACACAATGAATTTCTTTATTAGATCAGCAACTCCAGCTTTGTTGGATAGAAAGAAAACCCACGTAAAATGAGAGAAATCATCAATCACAACCAGACAATATGAATTTTTATTTATACTGAGAACGTTGACTGGTCCAAACAGATCCATATGTAGCAGTTGAAGCACCTGACTGATTGAGTTAACCTGTTTTGGCAGGTGAGGTTTTCTGTGATGCTTACCTTTGGCACATGACACACACTTTTCAAAATTTATAAAGTCTTTGACAGGAAAACCACAGACCATCTCATTCTTTGCAAGACGATTCAAATTCATGGCATTAGCATGACTGAGTCTTCGATGCCACAGCATCGCATTTTGTTCTGAGATCTTTGAAAAGAGGCACATAACTTGTTTTGGAAGATTGCTATTGATATCAATGATGTAAGCATTCCCATCACTTTTAGATTTTACAAGAATCCACTCTTCTAGGATGACAAAGCCTGGCTTGAGAATCATGCATTCCTTATCAGTGAAATGTGTACAATAGCCTTTGTCGCATATCTGAGACACACTCAACAAACTATGCTTCAATTCGGGAGCAAAGTTGACATTCTCGAAACTTAAGACTCCATTTGTGATGGTTCCTCTTTAAGTGATCTTGCCACCTTCTCCACCCGCAAAGGAAATATATCCCCCATTAAAAGATTGAATGTTGTTCAATTGGGTTATATTTCCTGTCATATGCCGGGAGCAGCCGCTGTCGAGGAACCAAGGTCTGACGACATTCCCCCGCAACTGTCCCTGCAAAATGTGCTGGTTAATTTAGATTTGGGAACCCAGGTGATTACTTTCTAGGGTTTTCCCGATGCATTTTCAAATTTATCATTATTTAATAACTTCTCAGAGGATACAAATGATTAATTGGAGGCTATTTTGGGCAACCATTAATAATTAGGTTTTCTAACAGTCCCGAGTGGTTTTGAAATAAGATTTTTATCAGTTCGCTTGGAGCACTTGGGTTTTCTACCAGAATTGGTTGAAGACCCTGTCACAACTAGGAATTTTGATGCCTTGTAAACATTGAACAATGATGAAAAATGTGAACCAACAATGTGAAAGCATGTATGATACTTATTCAATAACAACAAAACTTAAATCAAACACTTCATGCAAGCACTGCAAATAGTCAATAATGAATTGGAAACCCTAGAAATCCTGATTTAAGTCCATTTTGGACTAGGATTTCCTTATTGGGCCTAATGGACCAATAAGCTTTCAATTTGACTATCTTGAACATAGAACTCTCAAATGGGCCCTAATTTAGACCCATATGATTGAAACTAAATATTTTGGGCTTTATAAGCATAAAATAAACTAGGATAATTTTAATGGACCTCATTGGATCCCAACAAATTTAATTAGCCCTAATGAGTCATAAAAATCATTCCTTAATTTAATTGGGTCGAAAATCACCTAATGGGTTTGTAATTTGGGCTTAAGCATTAAAGGGCCCAAATCCTTTTTCCCCTCTCCTTTCTCGACCCAACATGTGACAACCCAAAATTTCCACTTTGAACAAACCACACCAAGCCAATAGAAGTAGAACAGTTACAGTGAAAACTCAGATTTCGAGTGTAAGTTTGGCAGTTTTCAGGATTTTACATCTATGGAGATATTAGGAGAATGGAGGCACTAGGATTTTGTGCAACACTGTAATTCCATTTCTCTCGATCATTAGAATCCATTCCGAGAATAGAAATATTTTCTGCCAAAAATCTCAGGACTATAAATAGAATTATGAACCAAATTGGTTCATTAGTTGAATTCCAATTAGAGAAAAGCCAATTTCTCTCTCACGGATCTTCGGGTTTTCGTCCCAGATTGTGAGTCTACTTTCCTAGATGTGTTTCAATACTTGTTATATGCTTAATAACATTATTTACATGTCCAAAATACAAGATCCGGGAGTTTACCGCCCAAGAACGTTCTTGGGGAGTAAACTCCAAAATGGAGCTTTAAGGCCATCTAGTCCCATTTCCTTGTTAGGTAACTAGCTTAGGAAGTTATGTATGAGCATTAGAGGCTAGAAATCAATCAAACCCATATACGTTTTAGGAGTTTACGGCCAAGGATATGCTCTTGGGCCGTAAACCCCTTTTTCAAGGGCTAAGAGTGCCCTAATCACCCCCAAAGGCTTGGAATCTATTTTAGACAAATACCCTAATGTGTTTAGGACCTAGGAAACATAAGAAAAGCACAAGTATTGAAGAGTTTACGGCCAAGAGTGGTTCTTGGGCCGTAAACTCCCAAAAAGGGGTCAAAGGACACCCTAAACCCTTCCTTAAGCCAAGAGACAATTTGAGCATGTACCTAAATGTGTTATGGACTAGCTAAAACATTTAGAACCCTATGTGTGAGGGAGCTTATGGCCCAAAAGGTTCCAAGGCCGTAAACTCCATGAAATGGTTCCAAATGTGCCATAAACTCTTCTTAAGCCAAGTACCAAAGCCTAGTTTAATCCCTAGAAATGTTTGAGACTTGAAAGCACCATAATAACCCTCACAAGGGAGTTTACGGCCGTAAACTCCAATGGAAGGAGGTCTTTGGGCCGTAAACTCCCCAAAGGAGTTCATATGGTGCCCAAACACTTGTGTAAGCCTAGAAACAATTCCCCACTAGAGTTGTAGAAATTCTAAGCACCATTTCAAGACTTGGTTGAGAGTTTACGGCCAGGAGCTTACTCCCCTGGGCCGTAAACTCCAATAAATATGGTCTTTTGACCTTAAACTCCCATTAGGGGCATTGCACTCCTTTGTTGCAACCCATTAGCCTCCTAGCGCTTGACCAAAAGTGTTGTCCTCGTGTTTAAATGTTTATACTTGTATAATTAGTGATTTAATCCCTAATTATTTATATACATATGTTTTCATATGTAATTAGGATCTTTGTGTGCGTCTAAGTCTTCACTTGACACCAAGCTCTTGCCCGATCCTTCCGTACGATAACAGTCCGTTCAATTCCGGTCACTTACTGCAGGTGAGTTCATACCCCTTAATCAATGTTTTAAATGATTTTAAATGTTTTAAATGGGGGGGGGGAATACAAGTAGAAAAAACCATGTTATTAAATCAATCTTATGTATTTTATAACTGTGTTTTCACTCAGTAGATTTCACATATTTCAAAAGGTGTCACATGAAATGGTTTTCTATCTTAAAATACTTTGATAACAAAAGTATTAGTTTTGAAATGTTTAATGACATCAAGTCACTCTAAATTATTGTTCAAAACTCCTAGATATCTTACAAAACCATTATTTTACCTTCTTGAATCAAACTATACTTATGCGCATATGTTCATAATTATGTTAAGAGATTATAGTTTCCATCCTTCGTTCAGTTGCCCACACCCTGGTGTATCGAGAGTGTATAAATCTACGTGAACAACCACTTACTTTCCAGTTAATTATCATAGGGATAGTTAGAAGATATCAAACATTATTACTACTACAAGGAATCACACGAGAGTCAGTTCATTCATGAGTCTATACTAATACCTTACATGATACATGAATACACGTACTTAGGATTACATGATACATGAATATGTTTATATATATACTTACATGATGCATGATCACACTTACATGAACACACTTACATGAATACCATACAGGAAGACTGTTACTTAGGTGCATTATCCTGTATTTACTTACCTGGATACTTGTACTTAGAATTACGAGGATGATTTATTAGTATATACTGTGTAAATTATCTTTCCTGTCCCAGTTCAAAGGGATGACTCGGCAGGACTTACCATTCCAAATCCCACTGATTAGCACCAGTGGTCGATGAATATCTACAGATGTTTAAGGTTGTCACTTACTTAGTAGTCAGTGACGGGACTAACCATCCCACTGTCCACTGTTGCAACAGTGGATGAGATGTGAATCTTCGGAGGATCATTAGGTTGACGATCTGCATTAAGAGATCGATATAGGGACTAACCCTCCTTCCACCCTGTTGCCGCTACAGAGGATGAGGGGACACTCTTCGGATGTTCCATAGGGTCCATCTTTCGCTTCAGCGATGTCGTGTTTGTCCTGGTAACCCAAGACAATAACACTTACCTGATTATATTTTCATGTTTACTTTATTTTGTGATACTTTCACATAAACAATGAGTTAGACTAAGTACTCTTGTACTAGTCAATAGAAAGGAAAAGTTATCATATTACTTACAGAACATACGAGTCTTGGTAGAAGACTACTTAGCCATAACAGAACATACGAGTCTTGGTAGAAGACTACTTAGCCATAACAGAACATTTGAGTCTTGGTAGAAGACTACATAGCCATAACAGAACATACGAGTCTTGGTAGAAGACTACTTAGCCATAACAGAATATACGAGTCTTGATAGAAGATTACTTAGCCATAACAGAATATTCGGGTATTGGTAGAAGGCTATCATATCATCTTCCTAGTTTACTTTATTTTGTGATATATTCACATAAACGATGAGTTAGACTAAGTACTCTTAGTACTAGTCAATAGAAGGGAAAACCTATCATTTTACTTGGTCATAACAAAATATCGGGTCTTGGTAGAAGATCGCATTTCATACTTATATCAACTGTTCTATTTGAGGATTTATACGACATTCTTACACACATTCCAAAACAGGACAATATCACATAAATACTTATGAATTCACCGGCTTTAAAGCTGATACTCGCTTTCAAAATAACTTGTATTCTCAGGTCATCAGTTAGATAGGTGCGGTGGTCAGGTTTTTGAGAAGATGGAGCACGGACAAGACTCGCCTTATTTTGATTATTCATATTATTGTTGTACATTATGAAATAACACACATGTCTTAAAACTCTACTGATAATGCAATGGATGATGTTAATGCTTGTTTATTATATTACACTGTTGTGATACTGTACATGACGTCCTCCACCCCTGAACGTTTCCGCCGTTCGTGGTTTTGGGGTGAGACACAACAAC
Source organism: Lactuca sativa (assembly GCF_002870075.4). NCBI lineage: Eukaryota > Viridiplantae > Streptophyta > Magnoliopsida > Asterales > Asteraceae > Lactuca > Lactuca sativa. The sequence goes on from NC_056626.2 coordinate 239,101,355, forward strand.
CCAAGAGAGACAGGGTTGACTTTAGCATTGCCACCTCACATTTATCCCTTGGATCTCCATGCATTCATCTCATATCTCCATGCAAACATCCTATCAAGATCTCTCTTTTCCTCTCTCTTTTTCTCTCGACCGAAACAACACAAACACACACACACATTTCACTCAAACTCTCTCAAACAAACTCCCTTCATCCTTCATCAAATTCTCGAAATTTAGGAAGCTTTTCAAGGAAATCAAACCATAAAACTCATCATCTAAGGTAAGTTGATGTTTAATCCATGATCTAGCTACTTCATTTCATCAAAAATATCTTCCAAATCTAATCAAACTCGTGATCTTGCATCTTAGAACACATCTAAGTCAAAATCAATCAAGAAAGACTTGCTAGGATCGAATCTTCTTCATTTATCTCTTCAAAAACCGAACCCAAAATTCAAGGTGAGCTTCATACCCCTCTCTTTTTGGTTTTTAATTGTTTTATAGGGGAGAATACAAGAAAATGTGTATATATATGTGTATGTGTATACTATGTGTGATTTTATGCATGTATGTATGATTTTATGTGTTATTGTGATGAACATGTAACCAAAAAGGAGTGATATGTCGAGATCTATGACATGAGGTTGTGTTAAACATACTTCAACATAAAAACCCATAAGTTTGTGTTAAAAAGGAGTGATATGTCGAGATCTATGACATGATCTAAGTTATTTCACACCAAAAAATTCAAGAATAATAACTTATAAGGTTGTGTTAAACATACTTCAACATAAAACCTATTTTTTGGGCTTAAAATGTCAAATATACTAAACTTGGGTTAAAAGTTGCCAAGTCACGGTTTCTTAAGGGTCAAAAGAGTCAAAACAGTTTCAATAATTGCTTTTCTGAATATTAAAATTTTGAAAGGACTAGAAATGTAATTTTTTAGCTTAATGGGCTAATTTTGGGCTTTTCGGCCCAATAAGCCAAAAATTGCGAAAAATAACAACTAAAGGGGCTGAAATGAAACTTTCTTCAAAACAGGGGATAAAAAGTGTAAAAAAACAATTTCAAGGGTCAAAAAATGCTTTTTATTTCCAAAAAGGATAAAAAATGTAAAGTTTTTGGATTTCGGGCCAAAACTATCAAAATTGTGAAAAGTTGAGTTCTAACCGAAAATTACTATTCTAAAAGGGCTAAAACGGTTAACAAAATAAATTTTGAGTTAAAACCATCACTTCAACAAATTTACGATACAAAAGTGTCAAGAAAATGTTTAAAGGGCTAAAAATGTATTTTCTTTTATATAAAGGAGTAAACATGTATTTTTATAAAAAGAAAGGTGTGAAAAGAGGCAAACCTCTACTTTTAAACAAATTATTTCATCGAGTCAAAATACAAAAACAACAAATGCCGAAAAATCAAAAGACAGATACACGTATAACCCCAAATATCGTTACAAACGAATCGATCGGTCTCGAATCGATACTATTACAACAACCGTAAAATCGAACCCTCTAATAGATATGCGAAACCTAAGATGAGTAGATATTCAAACTTTGGGCTTAGAAGTTTCAAATCATGCTTGTTGGACCCTGCAAGTCCATTAAAATGATCTTTGGGCCCAAAGGGATAACGCTTATATGTTATTGGGCCCCCTATGACCCAATCTTATATAAAAAGGACTTTCAAATGCTTTTATGTGCTTTTGGGGCCCTAGTGGCCCATTAGTATTGCTAGTAATGCGAGTTGGACCATCGTGTCTTTCGCATCCCCGACAGCCTAAGGCACTTACGATTGTAGCAGGACATAGTGCTCATCTTCTCTTCGTTCGCTAAGGCTTACGAGGTATCAAAGTAGACGAAATTAGGACATTATTGAACAGTAATCAAGGTGGAGTAATCATTAGTCATTCGATATGACGGTACAAAAGTTAGTAACCATTTATATCTTTAGACATCGGAAAACATCGGGTTTTCCGGGGAAATCAATACTCATTGTTCAGAAATTCTATAACTATAATACAAAACACCCTTCATGTATATGTTTTGAAATCATTCATGCATCAACTTATGGATCTTCACACTTTGATAAACTAATGTCTTTTCAGAAAATATCAGATTTTCTGGGTTTTACAAACTATAGAAATCATTTTATTCACAACCTTGCTTATGAACTCACCAACATTTCATACGTTGACGTTTTTCCAAAATAACTTGTATTCTCAGGTAATAGATAAGCAGGAGGGTAATACCAAGTATGTTAGGATGTTTTGTTTTGAAAACTCTGAAACAATTTGTGTTATGAATCTGTAATATTTGAAAACAATGTACTGGATGTAAATAATACCAGTTGTAATGTATTGATGCATGGTGATGTTTATGTTATGATTCATGTATATTCATTGTGATGGTATTCAATTTAAGTCACGCGAGCCCCCAGACGTTTCCGCCGTCTAGTTTCGGGGGTGTGACAGACCCATTGCTACTTCTTGAAGAAACCGACCTTGGCTTGGCCATGTTCGGTTTTGGCAAACCGTTTGGGACTTTGTTACGAATAAACCTTTTATGCTTTTGAAAAATAGCTCGTTTTCTACTACGATTGTCCTTCCTTTGAATTCTAGAGGACTTTTTAGTTAATGACCTTCCTTTGAATTCCTTCTCTCCTCTTGGTGACTCAAAATGTACAAACATTCTATTAGGACAATTCCTAGCTATATGACTACCATTACCACAATTGAAACAAATATGTTGGTTATTGTTAAAACTTGTACTGCATTTTTTAGATTTGTTTTCCATACCAACACCCTTGCTTTTATCACATGAACATGAACAATAATTAGGTTGTGAGTCAAGTGAGGGTGCATCAGATGGAGAAGCTTGTGAAACTGGTGGTTTTTTATCATTATCATCACAAACATTAGAATTCCCAACCACCTCATCAAACACTTTAAAATGATTCAAAACAGTATCAGAATGTGCAGAAACATCACAAAAAACATGGTCACTAGCAACATCAGAAAAATTAAAATCTTTATTTAAAACTAAAACTTCAGGTTTAGAATCAGTTTTATTTTTAGAAACTTATCCTTCAACTTCATGCTTTGACTGATTTAAGGATTGATCTGTAGGAGAAGTAGAAATGCTAGTACTTACAACATTAATAAATCCTCCCGAAACAAAACCAGATGGCTTGCCATAAACCATGGATGGTTCATTGGCAATCTCGTCCTTGGACAAAGGTTGAAAATAATATGAATGATTGAAAGGAGGAGTTACTTTATTATACCCTAGACCCTTTGACTGATTATGTTTAAATTGCATGTAGTGGTCTATCATATTGGCAACTACCTCAATCGATACATCAAATTTTCGAAAATCAAAATCAGCAGTTTCAAATTTGCCCTTTAATGTTTCTATTTCAGTCACTAACTCAGCGTTCTGTCTCTTTACGTATTCATAATTCTCACATTTATTACTATAGTCTTCCTGAATTCTTCTAAAGTCCTTTATTTTAGATTCTAACTGGGCCTTAAGAGGTTTTTGTCCTTTTCTAAGTTGGTAACCCTCATACCAAAGGTCCTCTACTTCCCTTTTAAGCAAGCCATTATGTTCACGAAGAACTGTAAGGTTCTTTACTTCTCTACGTAGTGTCTCAATTTCCTCATGGATAATTTTAACATAATCAACACAAGCTTGAGCGCATGAGGGTAGACATACCTTGTTATTCTTTAGTTCAGGAAAAGAGGATACCATCAACGCAAACTGCAGGTCCATCATTTGATCTTCAACTGCAACAATATCCACGGGAGCATCATCACCAACCTGTGCCAAATGAGCATTTTGAGGTCCTGATATGTTCAACGCCTGCATCTGATCCTCCTAGTCAAACGATTGCGCAACCATGGCCTTCTCACTGTTGACTTGAGCACCACTTCGATTGTTCCCTACTGCAACCATTGTCCGGTCATTATTCAATCTTCTATCCGGCTGCGGGCACTCACGAGCAAAATGCCCTGGCACATGGCAGTTGAAACGACGTAGGTTTCCCTTTCTAAACCTACCTTCTTGTGAGTATTCATCCCCTAGTAGTTCTTCCCGGTCTTCCTTGTAAACTATTTCGCCCTGAAAGCTGCCATGGCAATTTGCCATGTGATATCCATTTCTTCTACGTCTTTAGGGTCAATTTGATCGAGATCAACAAATGACAATTGGGGCAGAAGATCTCTAGCTTCAAGTGCATTGTAGCAATTAACAAGCCCTGTAGAAAGAGCAAGATTTTCATCACCCTCCTTTCCATTTGATGAGGAAGCCATATTAGAGGGAGAAGCAGCTTGAGTAGCCACGAATGATTGGTTCTGAGAGAATGCCATGGCTGATGCAGTAGGAAGTGAAGTAGCTGATGGAGAGGAAAGAGACTGAATCTGAGCTTGCTGAGCAACAAAGGGTTGACCTACAGAAGGAAAAGTGAAAGATGAAAGAGCATTGTTAGAAGAGATACCAAGGTTTGCAGCTGAGTATGAATTCACATGATTTATCTCCCGCTGTTTGTCATCAATATTACAGGCCTTGATGACTGCCATCACTTCAGCAAGAGAGAGCTGGCTTAGATCCTTAGTTTTCTTGATAACAGTAACATTCATGTCCCATGACTTTAGGAGAGCATTCAGTAGCTTCTTGTTTATTTCAGACTTGGTGTAAAAAATCCCGGCTACAGTCATCTCAATGGTGAGAGTTGTGAATTGTTGAAGCTGCGCCTCCATGGTCTCACCAGGAATGTAAATGAACATGTTGAACCTTTGACGCAACATGTCCTAGCGACTCTCCTTCATATCATCATTCGCTTCATATATTTCAATTAGGGCTTCCCACAAAGCCTTTACTGAAGTATACTCCCTAAAACCTTAAGTTATATCCGGAAATATGGCCATGGTTAGAGTGGCTAAAGCCTTTTCTTGCTCTTCAACCTTCTCAAAGTCTTCATCAGTGTAATTCTGAATTTTCTTTTCAACCAGTTGGCCTGCAACAGTGGTGGTTATTCTGGCAGGATCTTTTACGATGCTTCTCCAAATTTTGAAGTCCTTCATTTTTATATACTTCTCAATCCTGTACTTCCATTTAGGGAAACCTTCAGCGAACAACAGTGTTGGAATTCGAGTGGTTGTGCCCATTACAGAATCCAACTTGTGGTGGTGTGTTTGACTTTGTAAATCCATTAAATATTAAATAGAAATTAGATTATTCAAAAAAAATTTAGTTTCCGGTCAAACAATAGTTCACGGTCAAGGAGCTGTTTATGGCTTTAAACTCTGTTCACGGTTCGGAATTTATGATCGTAAAGAGTTTGCGGTTTAAGTTTACGGTCTAAGAGTCCAAGTTTCTGGTTGTTGAAGAATCCTTATTCACTGCCTAAGAACCAAGCTTACGGTTCAAGAACAGACAGGATTTGTGGCCATAATCTGTGTTTACGGTCGTAAGCTCTGGCCGTAATCTCCTAGAAGTTTGAGAAAAATACGATCTTTGAATTAATCTTGAAACCCTTTCGCAGCAAAAGCCAACTTCAATCGTAAACAGGGAAGAATATGTTCAAAACTCGATTGTATTCAGCTTTGACACCGGTTTTCCTTTGATACCAATTGTATGGTCCTAAAACGGATCTTACCAGTGATCAAACAATAAACACAATCGATAACAATAAAGAACATAGTAGAAACATGAATGTAAACAAGCTTTCACACGCTTCTATTAGCAAAAACGTCTGGTACAACTGGTGGAATGACGGTGGAAATTCCGTGGCATTAACAACCACTAAATGACCTAGCACACCTATATTTATAATGGACCTGGGTCGGCCATGCGTTTACGGCCGTAAACAGGCTTACGGACGTAAACTCATAGTTCGTCGTAAACTGACAGCTAGACTACCAAAAATGCGTATTTAAACAAAAGAACCTATTACATTGAAAGCCTAGACCAAACCATTAACTGGACCCTTCAACATGTGGCAACGAAGATGGGTTGAGCTGTTGAACGACTATGAGTGCGAAATCAAGTACCACCCAGGTATGGCTAACTTGGTAGTTGATGCCTTGAGTCGGAAAGAATACTTGAATCGTCGTGTGAAGACTCTCTCCATAACCATTAAATCCACCTGACCTCGCAAATCAGAGCCGCCTAGTTCGATGCCATGAAGGCAGAAAACAAAACAAGTGAAGCGTTACGTGGAATGGAAAACAATTTTGAAGTGAAGGAGGATGAAACATATTATTTCATGAACCACATTTGAATCCCTAAACTTGGGGGATTCAGAGAATTAATCATGAATGAAGCTCACAAGACACGATACTCCATCCATCCGAGTTTAGATAAATGTACTTGGATATCAAACAACATTATTGGTGGCCTAACATGATGGCAGAAATTGCCACTTATGTTAGCAAGTGCCTAACGTGTGCTAAAGTAAAGGTGGAATATCAGAAGCCCTCAGGATTACTACAACAACCGATAATACTATAGTGGAAATGAGAAAGGATTACTATGGACTTTGTGACTAAACTACCCAAGACAACTAATGGTTTGGATACCATATGGGTAATAGTTGACAGGTCGACAAAATCCGCTCATTTCTTGCCAATAAAAGAGTCATATAAGATGGAACAATCGACAAGGACCTATATCAAGGAAATTGTGAGACTCCACGGAGTGCCACTATCTATCATCTCAAATAGAGACAGTAGGTTTACTTCACGCTTTTGGCAATCGCTTCAGAAAGCTATGGGAACACAACTCTACATGGGCACTGCCTACCACCCACAAACGGATGGTCAAAGCGTGTGAACCATTCAAACTCTTGAAGATATGCTTCACGCATGATACTTTGGAAGGTCGTGGGATACCCACTTGCCATTGATCGAATTCTCGTACAACAACAGTTATCACTCAAGCATCAAAGTTTCCCCATTTGAGGCATTGTATGGGCATCAATGTAGATCACTGTTGTGTTGGGATGAGGTAGGTGACACTCAGCTAGCAAGAGGACATACACCAGACAATGGATTAACGGGACCAGAAATCATACGTGAAACGACCGAGAAGATAATTCAGATCAGAGCCCGACTACAAGCATCACGAGATAGGCAGAAAAGCTACGCTGATAAATGGCGAAAGCCCTTGGAATTTCAAGTCGGGGATCGAGTGTTGTTAAAGGTCTCTCCCTATAAAGGGGTGATTCGTTTTTGGGAAACGGGGAAAACTAAACCCACGATACGTTGGACACTCCGAGATTCTTGCCTGAGTCGGTCTATTGGCTTATAGACTGCAGCTACCCGCTGAGCTCAGCAGTGTACACCCCGTGTTCCATGTTTCCAATTTAAAGAAGTGCTTATTCGACGAAACTCTCGTCATTCCATTAGAAGAAATCGAAATCAACGAGAATCTCCTGTTCATCGAAGAACTAGTTGAAATCATGGACAACGAAGTGAAGCGTACTAAGCAAAGTCGCATTCCGATTGTGAAAGTTCGGTGGAACGCGAAATGTGGACCAAAATTCACATGGGAACGCGAAGACCAGATGAAGCAGAAGTACCCTCAGCTATTCTCGCATTCTAAAATCTAGCTTTAAAAAAATAATTTTGGGACAAAATTCCCTCTAACGGGGGGATGATGTCACAACTAGGAATTCTGATACGTTGTAAACACTTAACAAAAAATGACATTGTAGCTAAAACATGTATGGTGTTTATTCAATCACAACAAAATTCCATCAAATACCCTATAAAACTTTCAAATAGTCAACAAAAGTTGCAAACCCTAAAAATCTCAATTTAAGTCCATTTTGGACTAGGATTTTCTTATTAGGCCTAATGGACCAATTAGCTTCCAATTAGACTATTTTGGGCTTAGAACTCTTAAATGGACCCTAATTGGACCCATTTGAATGAAACATAACATTTTGGGCCTCATAAGCCTAGAATGGATTAGTTTATCTCTAATGGGCCTTATTGGGCCATAACAAATCTAATTAGCCCTAATGGGCCATAAAACTCATACATTGATTTATATTGGGCCATGAACTATCTCCAAAAACCAATTGGTCCAAAAATCATCAAAATGGGCCCATAGTATGGACTTAAGCACAAAAGGCCCAAATTCTCTTCTCTCTTGTCTCTTTCTCGACCCATGTGCATAACAAAAAAAAAGTGAAAATCAAAGAGAAAAGGAGGGTTAGCCACCTCCTTATTACATTATGGATCCCCATGAAAAACCACACATGTCTCCATGCACCATCCCTTCACCTCTCTCTCTTCTCCTGTCTTCTTCTTAATTCTCGGCCCAAAAGAAAGAACACCCACACACAAATCACTTAATTTTTCTCTCAAGAACACCATTATATCTCCTCTTCTTAATAAAAAATTTTCGAGATTTAGGACAATACAAGGAGGCTATTCCATAAAAATCATCATTCTTTGGTAAGTTTTTACTTGTCTAAGTTATGTAACTCTTCTCTCTTATAAGATCACTTCTTCTAAACAAGCTTTTGGTGATCATACTCCTAGAAAAGTCCTTAAGCTCGAAATCTACAACAAGGTGTTGCTAGAGCTGAAAAATAGCATCAAACTCTTCCCTTTCTTCTTTATGGGGGAGAATACAAGTAAAATGTATCCATCTATGTGTATGTGTATGTTATGTGTGGTTTCATGTACGTATATGGTAAATACGTAACAAAAATGAAAAAAATCTCGAGATCTATGGCTCTAGGAGGAAGATAAACATGATCTAAGATATATTACACTAAACAAGTCAAGAAAATTACCCTCTAAGATTATAATAAACATATTGCAACATAAAACTCATTTTTGGGCTCAATTTGTCAAATAAAAAAATGTTGAGTTGAAAGTTGTCCTTCACGGTTTTCTTAAGAACAAAAAGATTCAAAACAGTAAAAATAAATGTTTTTATGAATATCATACTCTTTAAAGGGATAGAATTGTAATTTGTAGCTTAATGGGCGAATTTTTGGGCATTTCGGCCCATTGAGCCAAAAATTGCGAAAAATATAATTTTCAAGGGATGGAAATGGTAAAGTTCTCAAAACAGGGGGTAAGAGGGTAAACAAAGCTAATTCAAGGGTTAAAATGATTTTTTTTTCAAACAAGGATAAAAAATGTAAAGTTTTTGGATTTTGGGCCAAAATTGTAAAAGTTGCGAAAACTTTGGGCTTTAAATGAAAAACTCTTTACTGGAGGGGCTGAAACTGCCAAAGAGTAAATTTTGAACTAAAAACATCACTTAAACATGTCTATGGGTCATAAATGTCGATAAAATGGTTTAAGGGCCTAAAATGTCTTTTTTTTTAAAAAAAAGGGACTAAAATTGTCATTTTTATTAAAGAAGGGCTGAAAAGGTCAAACCAATATTTTGAACCAATTACTTTATTATTAAGATATTTGAGTCAAAAATACCAAACTACAACTCATGAAAATAGAAAGATGAATAAACGTATAATTCCAAATATCGTTATAAACAACCGACCAGCCTCGTGCCGATACAAAATTAACAATCGTTCAATCAAACTTTCCAACAATTATACTATACCTAAAACAAGTAAGTATTCAAATCTTTGGGCTTGAAAGTCTCAAATCGTGCTTATTGGGCCTTCGTGACCCATTAACATAACTTTTGAGCCCAACGATAAAAATAAACGTTTATTGGGCCTCTTGTGACCCAATTACATGTTTAAGGGACCCTCAATGACTTTCAAGTGCTATTGGGCCCTCAGTGGCCCATTAGCGTTGCTAGTAAGGTCCAAATAAATCAAATGCAAAATGGGCCAACGTGTCATTCGTATACCCAATAGCCTTAAATAATACATGGGATTAGCAGGACCTTGTGATCCTCTTCTCCTCGTTTGTTAGGCTTACCTTCAATTCAGTAAACAAATATAGGTCGTTAATCAATGGTAATCAAATTCAATTTGGATTCGGTGAGTAATAATAGGCGGCACCTTTATGGGTCGTTTGTAGTCTGTAGTTATAATCAAAGTCTCTTGGACGGAGAGCAAGAGTTTGTGTATAGATTTATTCGGGGGTGACTCCCCCACACCTTAGTTGTACGCTACAGTTGGACTCGGCGAGTCTAGGGTGACAAAATCTTAAGATCAATGTCGGTGTTCGCTAGAATGCCAAGACAAACGAACTAGTCATATCATGCATGGTTATAACGACTCACATAAATAAATCCAATACTATTCGAGTAATCAAGGAAAAATCAAAATCATTCGTTGTGAGGGTATAACAATTCGAAACAATTATATTATATTATATGATCGGAAAACATCGGGTTTTTCGAGGAAATCAACACCATTCACTTGTACTTTTCAATAACTATAAAGCAAAACTTCTCCATTATACACGTTTTGAGATCATTCATGCAGAAACCTATGGATCTTCACACTTTGGTATAAACAATTGTCTTTTTAGAAAATATCGGATTTTCTGGGTTTTACAAACTATACAAAACATTTTTCAAAACAACCCTACTTATGAACTCACCAACATTCAGAATATATGTTGAACTCCTTTCAGAATATATGTTGAACTATTGTATTTAGTTCAAAGACATATGATTTATAATCTTTATTGATGTCTTACAATCTTTCTATCTTTTAAATCTTAAAGAAAAGATGCCTACCAGAAGGAATCCAAGGCGTATCAATGTTAATGCAGCTCCGACACCACTTCCACCTCCGCCGCCACCTCCACAGTTTGACGCTACCATGTTTCAAGCAGCGGTTACTACAACTATAGCAGCCGCCATGTCACACATCAATACATCCGGTGCTAGTGGATCTAAGAGTGGTGCTCATCCCTCCAATCATGGTGAAAGTCATGGACACCCACGGGAGTGTTCTTATAAGGACTTCACAAATGGGAAACCTAGAACCTTTAATGGGATTGGGGTAGTCATGGCTCTAACTCAATGGATAGAGAAAAATCAAGCAGTCTTTAAGATCTGCTCATGCCCTGAAGGGAGAAAAGTGAAATTTGCTGCATGCACCTTTTCTGACCGAGCTCTCATATTGTGGAATGGTCATGCAAAGTCACTAACTCTTATAGTGGCGAATTTAATGAGCTGGGAAAATCTGAAATCGATGTTGATGCAAGAGTAGTGCCCAAGGGGTGAAGTATAAAAGCTCGAGCAAGAGCTTTGGGGTCTTACCATGACAGGTACAAACATACCAACTTATACCAATAGATTTAGCGATCAAGCTATCATATGTACTGGAATGGTTGCTTTGTAGATCAAGAAAATCGAAAGGTATATCTAGGGACTATCACCTCAGATTCAAGGGAGTGTGTTAGCCTCAAAACCTGTTACATTCGATAGTGCCAAACAACTGGCGCGATCATTAGTAGATCATGGAGTGCGTCAAGACTTCATGATTGCCGTTCTAGAACAACCCAAAACAAACAAAAACAACAATAGCAAGAAAAAGTCTTGGAACAAAAGGAAGGGTCAATCTTCCTAAGAGCCTTCCAAGAAGCAACAGATAGTGGCAGTTCATGCTGCTACGATTCCTACTGCCGTTCCTGCTACCCCTACACTAGCAAAGCAGTATGCTGGTAAATTACGGAAGTGCAACAAATGTAATTTCCATCACAATTTCGTGAGATGCAATGTAGGAACTGCAACAGAAAAGGCTACACTGCCTAATTCTGTAGGTCACCACCACAACCGATCACTCAAGTTCCCGGCGATGGAGTAATCCGGGCATTTCCAAAGGTGAGGAATGCCAGTGGTGTGGGAAAAATACTGACTATTGGTCACGAGGAAGCTGTTCTAGATCCTACTGTGGTCACGGGTACGTTTCTTCTCAACAATTCGTATACATTCATTATATTTGATAGTTGTGCTAAGAAAATCTTCATGAGCCATAAATTTGAACCCCTACTAAAACAAAATCCCCAACCAATAAAAGATACCTTCACTGTAGAAATGGAAAACGGGAAAACCGAGAGCACTAACAATATATACATAGGATGTACGCTTACTCTAAATAACTTTTCCTTCCCAATTGACTGGATGCCAGTATACATAAAAAGTTTCGACTTTATTATTGGTATGGACTGGTTAAGTCCTAATCATATCGACGTCCTATGTTATGATAAAGCCATTCGCCTTAACCTGCCAAGTAACAAAACCCTTTTCATTTACGGCGACAAATCCAACATGAACCTACACATCTTTTCTTGTATCAATGCGCAAAAGTATCTCCGCAAAGAGTATTATGCTTTTCTAGCTCATGTGGTAGACAATAAACAAGAAGTGAAGGACTTCGAGAGCATTTTTAAAGTCTGTAATTTCCTTGACATTTTCCCCGATGGTATTCCAGGAGTCCCACCTAAAAGAAAAGTTGAATTCATAATCAACATAATCCCTGAAGCTACCCCTCTAACCAAATCACCTTATTGTCTTGCACCGGTAGAAATGAAAGAACTATCTAGCCAGTTGAACGAACTTCATAGCAAAGGATTCATTTGACCAAGCTTCTCACCCTAAGGAGCATCGGTCTTGTCTGTGAAGAAGAAGGATGGATCTTTCCGTATGTGCATAGACTATCGCGAGCTAAACAAACTGACCATCAACAACCGATACCCTCTACCTCATATTGATGATCTATTCGACCAACTACAAGGTGCAAGCTACTTTTCAAAGATTGACTTATGATCCGGATCTCACCAGTTATGAGTTTTAGATGAAGATGTTCCAAAACAGCCTTCTGAACTCGTTATGGTCACTATGAATTTGTGGTGATGCCTTTCAGATTAACCAATTCGCCCTCAATGTTCATGGACTTGATGAACTGGGTGTGTCATCCATTGTTGGACAAATTCGTAATAGTCTTTACAGATGATATCCATATTTACTCACGAAGTGAGGAGGAGCGTAGCCAACATCTCCGACAACTCTTGCAAACATTGAGAGCAGAGAAGCTATACGAAAAGTTCTCAAAGTGCGAATTTTGGATTAGGAATGTAGATTTCAAAGGTCACGTGGTCATTAAAGAGGGAATACACGTGGACCCATCCAAAATAAAGGCAATCGAGAACTTGTCAGCACCCAAAATGTCACACCCCGAAAACCAAAGGCGGAAACATTTCCGGGGTTGACTCCAAGTTGTGTATCAAATCCAATGTACATAGTAATCACAGTAAACAACCATTACATTACATATATATGAAAGTTTACATTTGGTTCAAAAGTAAATTGTAAAAAAGTTATACATATATCATATGAACAAAACGAGACGAGTCTTCTACGCGCTCCATCTTCATCAAAAGATATCACCGGGTACCTGTCTAACTTGGACCTGAGAATACAAGCAGTTTGAAAATCAGCATAAAGCTGGTGAGTTCATAAGCGGTTTTGTTTTATGAAAATGTATCGTTTTCCTTTAGTTTTCCAAAAAGATTGGTTATCCAAGAAAATCCCATATTTTCTTATGTTAAATAGTTTCGTTATCTTTCAATACAGTTCAGTTACGCGTTTTAAGTTAACCCCAGGAAAATCCCATATTTTCCTAATTGCAAGATTGATTGAATAACACAAAGTATAGTTTAATACACCAAAAGTATATATTAGAAATCATAGGATTACTATCCCGAATTAGACAAGGATACTATAATTTAGACGAACTGTAGATAGAAAGTATTTTGAAAACCTTGGGACTAACATCCCGAACCAGTTACAAGATAATTTGATATACTAGAAAATATAGATTGTAAACCATGGGACTACTAACCCGAATAAGATTGTTTGATAAAACCATGGGATCACTATCCCGAATTTGATATAAGATAGTTGGTTAAAGTCATGGGATTACCATCCCGTACAAGATATAGATTTAAAACCATGGGATTACCATCCCGTACAAGATATAGAATTAAAACCATGGGATTACCATCTCGTACAAGATATAGAATTAAAACCATGGGATTACCATCCCGAACAAGATATAGATTCCTAACAAAACCCCAACTGTGAATAAATTTATATTAATACGTATTGTCAGTCCGGTAACCATGCTGATACGACAACGAGACCTCCTTGACGTTAGTCAGACGTCGAACGATATATAGAATTTGTCACCCCAGGCGTGCCCGCCTAACTGTAGCTAGCAGTTAAGGTGTGGGATTGTCAGTCCCGAATAGATCTATTCACAAACTCTTCGCTCTCCCTCCAAGAGACTCTGGTTACACTTCCGGGGAGGATTTAGTTATCATCCATAAAGGGTAGTGACTATCTCACAAACTAGTATTAAACTATTCACAAAATTTTCATACGATATCAAACATACAAAGATTTTAAGACAGGATACAGTGAAAATAGATACATACAATGAGATTATCTGGCAATACATACAAATAATACAGAGATAAACTGAATCAGACATAGTTTATCTAATAAATTTATATAGATATAAAACAAACGTTAAAGAACCCCAAATTATTCCCATAATAATTTGATTAGTTTGGTTATTTTCTTAACTAAAAACCATTTAGTTGTAATTGATAAATCATTCCTTATGCTCAACATAATACATAAGGAGTAAAAGAGTTTATAAGTTTGCAAGATATTATTTGAAACACGTCAATGTTATAATTCGAAAACAGTTATAGTTTGCTTGTATTCCCCCCCTGAAAACATTGAAGAATACTGAAAAAGGCGTAGGGGTAAGAACTCACCGGACGACAAACGTGACGATTTGGATGCTAAGTGTTGATTCGGGGCTTGTAAACGCACGAGGTTCCTAAGTATAATGTAAAGATACACATTTGTATCTAATTAGGACTTAGATTGATTATTTGATAGGGACAATTGCTTCTAGTCGCGAAAACACTCCGATACAAGTGTTTGGAGGGACCCGGGTGACATTTAGGGACACGTATAGTTAGGATATTAAATTGGGACATCAAAGGAACACTCCATAGGGAGTTTACGGCCACAATGACCCTCTCCCCATGAGTTTACGGCCGTAAACTCTTGGTGGGGTGAGTTATGGCACAAAATGGCTTGAAACATTTAGGGTATAATTTCTAGGCTTGGTTTAAGGACTTGGAATGATTTTAAAACATCAAATAGACCCATTTAAGGGATTTTACGGCATAGCATAGGCTCCTGGCCGTAAACTCCTATATACCAAAGAAAAATTGTGTTTTTGGTTTCCAAACAAATCACATGTGATTGCTAAATTTATCCCAAGGCCTTACATGCAATTACTTGATGTTTTGAATGGGTTTTTGGAGTTTACGGCCAATGAGACCCCCCTCATGGCCGTAAACTCTCATAGAGGGTGATTCCATGTGTTTTAAGGCTAAAAACTTGCATGTAAGGGCTTCTAAAATTCATTCCAAGGCTTTAGGGGTGTTCAGGTAGCTTTCTAACACCATGAATCAAGGAGATTACGGCCCAAGCACAAGCCTTGGCCGTAAACTCACATAAGTCCCCAAAAAATCATGTTTCAAGTGTCCAAATGCTAAAACCAATATTCTATAAATCATATCTAAGCCATATTAGTGATTTGGAAGGGTTTAAGGTCAAGAAAACCCCATAAATATGAGTTTACGGCCCAAGCTTGTGCCTTGGCCGTAAACTCCTTCAAATCCATCAAAATTCATGTTTTAAATGTTATAAGTTCAATTCATGAAGCCATTAAGCCATATCTAAAGTCCAAACTTGTCTAGGAAGGGGTTTAAGGGCTCAAAACCCTTCAAACTTAGTGTTTACGGTCTAGGCAGCCTCCTGGGCCGTAAACTCATATATTGTGTCCAATTTCATGTTTAAATCTCAAATTTGGAAGCCAAATATGCTATAAAATGAAGTTAGGAAGGTACCTTAGGGATTTGAGGCTTTAAAATTGAGTTTTGGACCCTTAAACTTGGATTTTGGAGAGAGGTTAGAGAGAGAGTAGAGGGAGAGGTAAAAAGCTTCAAATGAAAGGTTTAACATGTTTATATAGTTCCCCAAACTTGGACACGGTGGAATTCTACCCGATACCAGCCTTAAACGAGGCTTTAGGTCGCACCCGATTAAGCTTCCGTCACCTGACGGGGACGTTTCTTAAATTTTGAAATAAATATTTTTGGGCTAAATTCATGAGTTTCTAAATGTTTTGGACACTCATTGAATTAAAATAAACATATAAATTTAACTAACTAAACCCAAAAATGAAATCGGAACGTTTCGACATACGGCGAGTTATACGGGTAGAATGGGTTTTCGGCGATGAACAACTTCGGGTTGTTACATTATCCCCCCGTTAGAGGTCGTCCCGAAATTCAAAGAATAAGACACAAATCATGAATTGGAATGAGACACGAATGGATTTGTTGCCTCGGATCTTCACTTTCTCAAGTTGAATCAGGTCTCTACTGGGCGTTCTAGCGAATTTCTCATTATCGGGACGTGTCTTTGTTTTGTACTTTGACTCTCTCTCAATCCATGATATCCATCGGCTTTCTCATGGAAGTTCCAACCCTAGACGACTTCGGTTTCCTCAAGGAATTACTAGGGTATTGTCGAGTAGGTGCTTCTAAGGATTCAAGATGTGATGGACTGGATAGATGTTATCAAGCTCTAAAGGCATCCGAAACCTGAAGATTGCAGAATCGATTTC
This sequence comes from Lactuca sativa, assembly GCF_002870075.4. NCBI lineage: Eukaryota > Viridiplantae > Streptophyta > Magnoliopsida > Asterales > Asteraceae > Lactuca > Lactuca sativa. Next base: position 239,118,008 of record NC_056626.2, read on the forward strand.
TACGAAGATCTCGAAGGGTCTGATGTGAGACTAAACTAGATGTTCGAAAGAAACTCCCGGGAATCCTTCGGGATAGACATTTAGAGGAAAGAGCTGTTAACTTCCCGTTTCTCGATGATTACAGAAACGAGGGATGCGTGGTAATTCATATCGGGAAAACTTTTGAGTTCTAAGTCATAGAATGATACGAAAGTTTGATGCCGAAGATCACGATAATAGGGTCGAGGAAAGATCTAGACGAGCGACCCTTTCGAAACCAAGGATAACAACATGAATGAAACTCGGTCATTTGATGTTAAACATAGCATCAAAGTATTTTTGTAGAAAGTTTCCCCCTTTTTAAATCGAATGGAACAGAATAGTCCTCCGAACTGAGGATTCAATCTATAGATATGAAGTTAGTGTTCTCTATTTCACTGGTTAGTCGTCTCGACGGTACACATTTCGATTACATACGAAGGATTGAGTTTAGAAAATGTTCGAATAGATAGATAATAGGTTTCCCTTTTTGCACCAAAATCGAAAAGAGTTGCAGGTATAAGAATTATTAAAGAGAAGTATACCTGCGGCGACTGAGGGATCAGTGGTTGTAGCTACCTTGGGGCAATTCCTTTTGAAGTGCCCAACTTCACCACAATTGTAACAGGCCGGACTAATTCCCGCTCTGGATGATTGGTTCGTTGGCTTGGCTGGTTTTCTGCAGGTTCGAGCAAGGTGGCCCTTATTGCCACAGTTGTCGCAGATCCTTTCGCGACATGGACCAGGAATGCGGTGGTGGTAGTTGCACTTACCACACCAAGGAAGGGTACCAGTGTATCCATTGGCGGGAGTTTGGGCTGTGGAACCGACAGCCGAAAGAGCAACAGGGGCAGTAGCAGCATGGACTGCTACTGTTTGTTGTTTCTTAGAAGACCCTTGCGTACTCTGGGCCTTCCGCTTGTTCCAAAATTTCTTTTCGCTTCCGCCTCCACTGGTGACTAGCTCGGGGGTGGTAGCTTCCTCATCAGAGTTGTCTTCGTGATCGATCAAGATTTTCGCAAGACATTTAGCACTGTCATATGTGTCTGGCTTCGCAGCCAAGACATTCCCCTTTGTTGGCTGGGTCAACCCCCAGATGAACCTCTCAATATTTTTACACTCCGGGGTAACCATTCCTGGACAGAGTAACGCCAGATCATCGAATCTTGTGGTGTAAGCAGCTATGTCGGAACCCTTCATCTTAAGGTTCCAAAGTTCGTGTTCTAGCTTCTGGAGTTCGCCCCGAGGGCAATATTTTGCGAGAAGAAGCTCCTTCATAGCTTCCCAACCCATAGCATTGGCTACAGGTAAAGTTAAAGATTTGACTCGGCCATTCCACCAAGTCAGGGCTTTATCTAGGAAAGTGCAGGCAGCAAACTTGACTCTATCAGACTTCGAACAAGCGCATATTTCAAAGATTGATTCGATTTTCTCGAACCATCGGGTTAAAGCAATGACACCCCCTGTGCCATCGAAGGATGTGGGCTTCGCGTTCATGAAGTCTTTATAGGAACCCCCTTTTTGGTGTCCCTGGCTATCTTCTGGGTTTTGGGGTTGGGGACCACCTCCTGAATTACCAGAATTCGTTTGCGACATGGCTGCTACCATTGCAGGAGTCAGAACTGTCTGAAGTGATGCAAGATCAAGCTGAGGAGGAGGTGGTGGCGGAGGAGGATAGATGTTGGTGTTCTTCGAGCTGAGTCTCTTTCTTGGAGGCATCGTGATCTAAAAAAATCAGGAAAGAGAGGATCATAAGTCCTCTGAATTGAATCAAGAGATATGGAAACAGAGGATATCCCTTCAAAGTAGATATAGCATCATACAAAGCGATAAATTAGGAAGGAGTTATCAAGATAGAACAATTTATCGCTAGAGGAATGATCAAGGAATAACGCGTATACGAGGATTTTCTACAAAGGATCGGCTCGAGAAATACTCCCATAGTATTTCATGGTTTGCTGCAGCGACGATTTGTTGTCTGGGATATTGGGTAAGTTTTAGGTATGCCGCATACCACAGTCACTCCCAAGCACATGTTGGCCGTGTCTTGAATGAATATAGTTGGCCAGGCTATATTGACCCTAGACATGACGACATAACTGCCCAGGTTTAACCGCAACGTACAACACACATTTACTAAGGTTTTGTTCTATTTGTAGTTACGGATCTCGACGGCTCGGCATACTTAAATACTTTTGAAAATACTTATATTATGTAGGACACTTTTAGTTCAGAGCACTTAGGACCCTTAATGCTTATAGTTTTATAACATGTAAGGTTTGGTATACTCTGTTCACTATAAACAAGGGCTCTGATACCAATCTGTCACACCCCGAAAACCAAAGGCGGAATCATTTACGGGGTTGACTCCAAGTTGTGTATCAAATCCAATGTACATAGTAATCACAGTAAACAACCATTACATTACATATATATATATATATATATGAAAGTTTACATTTGGTTCAAAAATAAATTGTACAAAAGTTATACATATACCATATGAACAAAACGAGACGAGTCTTCTACGCGCTCCATCTTCATCAAAAGATATCACCAGGTACCTGTCTAACTTGGACCTGAGAATACAAGCAGTTTGAAAATCAGCATAAAGCTGGTGAGTTCATAAGCGGTTTTGTTTTATGAAAATGTATCGTTTTCCTTTAGTTTTCCAAAAAGATTTGTTATCCAAGAAAATCCCATATTTTCTTATGTTAAATAGTTTCGTTATCTTTCAATACAGTTCAGTTACGCGTTTTAAGTTAACCCCAGGAAAATCCCATATTTTCCTAATTGCAAGATTGATTGAATAACACAGAGTATAGTTTAATACACCAAAACTATATATTGAAAATCATAGGATTACTATCCCGAATTAGACAAGGATACTATAATTTAGACGAACTATAGATAGAAAGTATTTTGAAAACCTTGGGACTAACATCCCGAACCAGTTAAAAGATAATTTGATATACTAGAAAATATAGATTGTAAACCATGGGACTACTAACCCAAATAAGATTGTTTGATAAAACCATAGGATCACTATCCCGAATTTGATATAAGATAGTTGGTTATAGTCATGGGATTACCATCCCGTACAAGATATAGATTTAAAACCATGGGATTACCATCCCGTACATGATATAGATTTAAAACCATGGGATTACCATCCCGTACAAGATATAGAATTAAAACCATGGGATTACCATCCCGTACAAGATATAGAATTAAAACCATGGGATTACCATCCCGAACAAGATATAGATTCCTAACAAAACCCCAGATGTGAATAAATTTATATTAATATGTATTGTGAGTCGGGTAACCATGCTGATACGAAAACGAGACCTCCTTGACGTTAGTCAGACGACGGACGATATACATAATTTGTCACCCCAGGCGTGCCCGCCTAACTGTAGCTAGCAGTTAAGGTGTGGGATTGTCAGTCCCGAATAGATCTATTCACAAACTCTTCGCTCTCCCTCTAGGAGACTCTGGTTACACTTCCGGGGAGGTTTTACTTATCATCCATAAAGGGTAGTGACTATCTCACAAACTAGTATTAAACTATTCACAAAATTTTCATACGATATCCAACATACAAAGATTTTAAGACAGGATACAGTGAAAATAGATACATACAATGAGATTATCTGGCAATACATACAAATAATACAGAGATAAACTGAATTAGACATAGTTTATCTAATAACTTTATATAGATATAAAACAAACGTTAAAGAACCCCAAATTATTCCCATAATAATTTGATTAGTTTGGTTGTTTTCTTAACTAAAAACCATTTAGTTGTAATTGATAAATCATTCCTTATGCTCAACATAATACATAAGGAGTAAAAGAGTTTATATGTTTGCCAGATATTATTTGAAACACGTCAATGTTATAATTCGAAAACAGTTATAGTTTGCTTGTATTACCCCTGAAAACATTGAAAAATACGGAAAAAGGCGTAGGGGTATGAACTCACCGGACGAGAAATATGACGATTTGGATGCTAAGCGTTGATTTGGGGCTCGTAAACGCACGAGGTTCCTAAGTATAATGTAAAGATACACATTTGTATCTAATTAGGACTTAGATTGATTATTTGATAGGGACAATTGCTTCTAGTCGCGAAAACACTCCGATACAAGTGTTTGGAGGGACCCGGGTGACATTTAGGGACACATATAGTTAGGATATTGAATTGGGACATCAAAGGAACACTCCATAGGGAGTTTACGGGCACAATGACCCTCTCCCCATGAGTTTATGACCGTAAACTCTTGGTGGGGTGAGTTATGGCACAAAATGGCTTGAAACATTTAGGGGATAATTTCTAGGCTTGGTTTAAGGACTTGGAATGATTTTAAAACATCAAATAGACCCATTTAAGGGAGTTTACGGCCTAGCATAGGCTCCTGGCCGTAAAATCCTATATAGCAAGGAAAAATTGTGCTTTTGGTTTCCAAACAAATCACATGTGATTGCTAAATTTATCCCAAGGCCTTACATGCAATTACTTGATGTTTTGAATGGGTTTTTGGAGTTTACGGCCAATGAGACCCCCCTCATGGCCGTAAACTCTCATAGAGGGTGATTCCATGTGTTTTAAGGCTAAAAACTTGCATGTAAGGGCTTCTAAAATTCATTCCAAGGCCCTAGGGGTGTTTAGGTAGCATTCTAACACCATGAATCAAGGAGTTTACGGCCCAAGCACAAGCCTTGGCCGTAAACTCACATAAGTCCCCCAAAAATCATGTTTCAAGTGTCCAAATGCTAAAACCAATATTCTATAAATCATATCTAAGCCATATTAGTGATTTGGAAGGGTTTAAGGTCAAGAAAACTCCATAAGTATGAGTTTACGGCCCAAGCTTGTGCCTTGGCCGTTAACTCCTTCAAATCCATCAAAACTCATGTTTTAAATGTTATAAGTTCAATTCATGAAGCCATTAAGCCATATCTAAAGTCCAAACTTGTCTAGGAAGGGGTTTAAGGGCTCAAAACCCTTCAAACTTAGTGTTTGATGAGTTAAAAACTAACTTGAAGATCGATTAGATCTTTAAAACAGGTAAAATAATAAACGAGTAAACAGCAAGAACACAATAATGGATCAAAGAATGTCGAATGATTAATCAATAATCCTCAGCAGAGCTCGATAAAGAACTTCTACTGTAGAGGATTTAGGGTTTACAAGAACGATGAAGTAATAATCTGTGATCTATCGTAATTGCTTTTGTCTTCTTGATCGTTTTCCTAATATGCATGCAAGCACATTAATTTATACTAAACCCTATCAGCTCACGGTTGGACAGGCCCAAACCGGAGTTACAAAACATGGACTATTAACCGAGCCCAATGGACGCAATACATCAACACTGCAACGCTGCGCTACCCAACAATCTCCCCCTTTTCGTCAAATTGGAGCGAGATCACTACTTCTTGCTTGGGCCAGCAGCGGGAACCTTCTTCTTTACAGTTTCAAACAGACGTGAGATGAGCGCGAGGATTGTCTGTCTGAAGCGGATGTTCCACTGTATCATATCGTCAAAATATTTGATATCATCCGCTGTATTTTCTTTGCATCTGTGGATGATCCCCAGCACATGCTCTAGACAAGCAGTTGTATAAAGATGTTTATCAGCTAAGGCAAAGAGACATTTATGTCCTTCACTCCTAGTGAACATGACGGAGTTTCTCCTCGGGTCAATTTTTCCCATCTTCATCTAGTTTAGATCACTGGCCGAGCCAACAGGAAAGATCTTCGGTTTCTTCTTGAAGACAGTTGCAATCTCCTGATCCATCGGTGCGACCTCCATGATATAGCACACCAACATCCTTTTAAGATGGTCAATGATCGGACCATATTCAGCTTCGTTGGTCAGAAGGATGTTGTGCAGAACAATCCAATCATGAGGATTGAGGTTCGGTAGATCTACTAAAGAAATGGCATGTTCGGTTTTTGCAGATCCCCTGAGCACCTTGAAACGAACATTGATAAACCTCCCTTCAGTGTATGGTTTCAAGACCCGAACGTTGATGATCTTCTGAGCGCTCCAGGTTTTGTATTGGGGTTAAGCAGCCTTCAGATAGAATTCAATCAATTCCCGATCAACCTCCGGATGAGGATGAGGGAACTCAGCAACGTTGGCGAAGGCATGAAAGATGAACGCCTTTCGGGTAAGTGGCATGTCGAACTGAGAGTCAACAGAATTGTAACAGTCAAATGAGATGACTGGTTCAAGCCACAAGATGCTCGGGGTGTCGATTGCCTCCTTTATCATTCTCTCTCGAGTCCAAGCATGAAACAGAGTTTTCCTACTCTCGAGAAGATCGTGGGCTTCTTTCTTTTTGCGTTCAGCTTCTTCAGCTTCTCTTGCCACACGATCACTTTCATCTGCATCATTGCGTCGACTTTTGCATTTCAGCAGGTCAGCAATGGTTTCGTTGTCTTCTTCCTCTTCTTCCTCAGCAATTTTCTTGCCTTTGTCTTTCACACCCGAACCAGAGGCTTGGCCTACAGGAGGAGGTTCGGTTGTGTAAATTGCCTTGGAGGAATGAGGTGGTTGAGGTGAAGACTCCTTTTCTCCCCCTTGTTTCGGAATGGACACGAAATCGGGTAGCCCTTCAATTTTGCTTAAGAGGTCTAGGGCAGGAGCGAGCTTTTCTGCAAGGGTACGCCTCACAGAATGATTGAGTATCGGATCATGTGCTTCGAGGATGTTAGATATTGCTGAGTGGACATCCGAAACACACGTCTTGATGACCTCCCTTTCGGACCTAAGAGTGTCAATCTGTTGTTGAGAGTTGGAGAGTTGAGCACTCTTGACCTTCAGGGCAGTGGTCTTCTTTGCCAAAACATCCATCAACGAGTTCTCAGCAGCCAGATCCTCTTGGAGTTTAGAGACGCGCTCGTCAATAGAGGCACGGAGGGCAGAGTTGTCATCTGTCAGAGATTGACGAAGTGTGGCAAAGGACTTCAACTCTGTAGAGACAAACGTGGCCAACTATTGAACAATTGGTTCCAACGTAGTCTTGGTGGCATCTGCACTCTCCTGAAAGGACTTCAACAGGGTAGAGGCATCAGAGAATAGTTTATCGACTTTTTCGGTCGCAGTCTCACAGGCTTTCGTTGAGGCATCGATGGCGGCGGTTGCAGAAGCGACCGAATCTTGCTGAGCCCTTGAGAAGGCATCAACAATCTTCTGAAGAGCGGCTTTAGAGAGGGATGATTGAGAGGTGGAAGAAGAAGCAATGAGCAAGTCGACCTTGTCATGTAGCTCCTTAAGATGCTTCTTTGTGACTGGGGCGTCATCGTCATCGTCACTCTGCACTTGAAACAGATTGTAATAGACCAAATCAAATGTCATGTTTTCCCCGCCAAGGAAATGGTTATCTCCGTCAGAGGCATGACCGGGAGATGGTGGTGGTGGTGAAGCTGGGGCTGTAGTGGTATGAGTAGGTTCAGGTTGGGTGGTTTCGGGTGTCGGTGTAGGTGTAGGTTCGGTTTGTTTTTGAGTAGGTCTAGGTTTGGGTGCTTTTTGGGTTTCGGTTGTGTGTATGGTTTCGGGTGCTGGTGGTGGTTCGGTTGCATCAGTATGAACCCCCGTATCAGATACGTTGGCTCTAACATCTGCAGTGGATGTTGTTGTAGCATCGGTGAAAATCGGTGGTGGCATAGGGATTGAGGTGTTTGGAATGTGGGTAAAGGGGTTTATGGTGGGAATGGAAGTAGGAATTGTTTAAGTAGGAGAGGGAATTGGAGAAGTATGGATTTGCATTTCGGGGGTAGGTGATCTGGGTGGTGTGTTGCCCCTTGGAGGTGTGTTGCCTCTTGGAGAGTCGTCAGAATCCGAACTCTCACCCTCCTACTCACTTGAAGAGGAAGCGATAATCAGCTTTCACTTCGGTTGTGTCTTTCGCCTCTTTTGCTGCGGGGACTGAGCAGCCTTAGCGGGTTTCCTCTTCCTAGGAGAAGGGCCTTTAGCCCCTTTTGCCACCTGTTTCCCTTTGTCTGCCTTCTTGCCTCTAGGAACAGGCTTATCAGCATCGTGAATTGATTTCAGCATCTATGGCGTGAGATCCCTCGGACCAGACCGCTTGAACTCTTTGCAGGTCCGGATAATCCTGCTGTCAGCTGGAACATCAGCGTACATGGTTTCCGGAATGGAACCATTGAATGGGAATTTTGAAGCATCTGAGACGATGATCTTCGTGGTATGAAAGGTACCAATCGAAGACATCGGTGCGTCGACGATTGTGGGGATATTGTACTTGTCCATCCCCCACTTCGTGATCAAGGTCCAAAACCTGGCATACGACACCTCTGAATGCTGTGAAGAAGAAGATAAACCTTGGATGAGTTGTTGCCAGAGAACAAACCCATAGTCGACATTAATGCCGTTGTAGACCCCATATAAGATGGACAGGAACAGTCGACTGGAACCATCTGAACCAGAGCTTCTTTCAGAGAGACCTTTGAATAGCACAGTGAACATCCCGTTCCACTGTGGCGGCAAGCATGACTTCTTGAACTTGGCGACGGAAGTAAGCACCTCCGTGTAACCCATATTGTAGAACATGTTGAACAGGTGCCCCAATGGAATCGTCTCTGGATTAACCCTTGTTGGATCAGCTTCAAACCCCAACAGAGAGCAAAAGCGTTGCTTGGAGATAGACGCTTTATGATGAGAAACGTCAAAGAAGATCCTATCGACCACTTTGTCGTAATGAGCGGTCGCATAGATCTGCGACAGGAATTCCATGGGCACTGATTCCACCCGTGATAGTGCAGTAGCAATTGGCGAATACTTCAAGCACTCGATGATAGCAAACATGTAGGAATCATAGACATCAGGGGTTAAATCGATAATGAGGCATTGTTGAGGACGAATGGGAAGAATGTGGGAAGTGGCGTGCACAGAGGATGAATCTGCCATTGTTGAAGAGAGTGAAGAAGATGATGAACAGTTAGGGTTCAGGGAATTCTTGCGCTCTGGGATTCTTGATTGCAGTAAAGAGGTAAATGGTAGATGATGTCGCCTTTTATATTGGGGTTTAAGGAGAGAGAAAAATCTTCCCAAATCTTCTATCGAAATACGAAGGGATTTCCTGAATTTGGCTGATGCGAGACAGTTAAGGTAAGCGATGATCACGCATGAGAGAGAGTGTCAGATTCCTTAGAACACGCCTCCCCTCAAGCGCCGGTTGGATAGAAATCGCTTCAGATTCACACGCGCCCTTTCAGTGCTTTTTAGAGAGGAACCGTTTCAAATTCGCACACGCGTCTGCGACGTCATTTGGAGATTGGACGTTTCAAATTCGCATGTGTTCCCTTTTTACCGCCGTTTGAAATCAAATCAATTAGACTCCTGCTTGAGTCAGCAACCCTTCATCTTATCCATGTAACGGCATCTTTTGAATAATACGCCCACATGGATGAAAATTGACCACAACTTACAACTAACCACCAATCCAATGAAAAAGCCTGTAACTATTAGAACCAGAATGTTGGAAAATCAAAGATTTTCGTGCTAAGGGTGTAAAAGAAAAAGAAATAAAACAAATCTTTTTAGGAAAAACTGTGATGTCAATAAAGACACGAAACAAATGATCCCGGGCACGAATCTCTTCCTTCAAAGTCAAGAGAGACCTTAAAGTGTAAATGTGGTTTCCCGTAGAATAACGATCAAACACCTTTTAAGAAGTGTTGAAAGGCTTCTTTTAATTAAGCTTTTTAGGGTGGCTTAGCTTTGATTCAACAGTCATAATCTTGAAATAAGATAGAAAGTGAACAAAGTACTTGTGAGACCGGTGTAGTCTATTGAACAAGTAGGTTTGAAATAATTTTAAGGTGGCTGGTAAATATAAAATCTCAACCAAAAAAAAAAAAAAATCTGGATCCCAAGGGAAGAAATGTTATGGTTATTAACAATTTCATAGGAATCACACAAAAGAAAATTTTGAGACTTCATGAAGACATGTCCGTCAATTCATTAGTGAAAACTAGAGCAAATTAATTGTTCACCGTCAATTCAGATTGGGTATTGAATTTTGGGTTTCACTCAGCTCGTAGTGGCACGAAACTAAGATCATTAACACAGTTTTTGAGTAACCATAAACCTTAGTTGTAATTTCTGAGAGTCTCAAGGGTTAATTTTGTGAAACGAATTTAATGGAGAAATGCAATAGAGATGGTGTAAGAAATTAAAGTACCTCTGCTATAAAAAATAGGACCAAGCAGAAAACTCTTATCTCATATGAGAAGAGAGTTAGGTAGCTCACGATTAGAATAAATGAGATAGCCTAATTGGGAAGACAAGGTTTGTGTATACCAAGTCATTAAGGCTATTATTCAGAATCTGATGAGGCTTTGGGCACATATAGCAGCATGCTTCTAGGGACACTTAACTAATTTAACCATTCCCCCATAAACACACAAATAAAATTTAAAGTCAAAACGTAAATAAAGAACAAAATATTTTTGGAGTTTATTTGATAAAAAAAATAAATAAAAAGTAATAATAAAAAAATAAGACTAAGAAAGAAAGTAAAAAGATAAAAAAAAACTTTGGAGCCGAACCCGAGCGTTCGGTTGATTTCGGTTTTAAAAAATTTTGATAAACCGAACCCGAGCGTTCGGTTGGTTTCGGTTTTAAAAAATTTTGAAAAACCGAACCCGAGCGTTCGGTTGGTTTCGGTTTTGAAAAATTTTGAAAAACCGAACCCGAGCGTTCGGCTGGTTTCGGTTTCGAAAAATTTTGAAAAATCGAACCTGAGCGTTCGGTTGGTTTCGGTTTCGAAAAATTTTGAAAAACCGAACCCGAGCGTTCGGTTGGTTTCGGTTTCGAAAAATTTTGAAAAACCGAACCCGAGCGTCCGGCTGGTTTCGGTTTTGAAAAATTTTCGAAAACCAATGACCTTAAACTTTCAAAAAGGAAATGCTTTGAACAATAAAATAAATAGTTTTAAAACAATTGTACACGAAATTTACAACCAAGAAAACTACCTTTAGTGGATGAGCGAGAGGCAGATAATCCAAACGAACCCGAACGTTCGGTCTTTTTCGCGTCTTATGTTTGTGATTGAGAGGTAGTTTGTGGTACTGAATCTGATTCCATCATTCCTAGCCCTTATAGAATTTTGTTGAACGACGCTTCAGGAAGGGCTTTGGTGAAGACATCAGCCAGTTGATCAGTGGTTCTAACAAAGTGAATTTCAACGTTTCCATCTTCCGCATGATCTTTAATGAAGTGATACCTCAGTGCTATGTGCTTAGTCTTGGAGTGTTGCACTGGGTTATGACAAATCCTAATTGCACTTTCAGAGTCGCAATATAGTGGGATCTTTTTCATATTGAGTCCATAGTCTCTGAGTTGACTCTGGATCCAAATCACTTGAGAGGTACAGGATGCAGCTGCAATGTATTCTGCTTCAGCTGTAGACAAAGACACACACGTTTGTTTCTTTGATTGCCAGCTAACGAACTTCACTTCAAGGAATTGGCAGCCGCCTGTGGTGCTTTTCCTGTCTAATCCACAACCTCCAAGGTCTGCATCTGAGTAGGCCTGAACGAAGAAGCCTGAGTTGGATGGATACCATAGACCTAAAGAGGTAGTTCGCTTGAGATATTGTAGAATGTTCTTTACTGCAAGCATGTGACGTTCGCGTGGGTTCTCCTGAAATCTAGCACAGTAACAAACAGAGAACAGTATGTCAGGCCTGCTAGCAGTAAGATACATCAGAGATCCGATCATCTGGCGATAAAGCGTAATGTCAACTGTCGGTTTATCCCAGGATGGACTGAGCTTGGTGCCGAACGCCATTGGAACTTTGACCTTTGAATCTCCCATCATGCCAAATTTTGCTAGAAGAGTCTTCGTGTAAGCTTCCTGATTGATAAAGATGCCTTCGGGTCCCTGTCTAATATTTAAACCAAGGAAAAAGTTAATTGGACCCATTGAGCTCATTTCAAATTTAGTCTCCATCAGCTTTCTAAATTCAGCCGTTAAGCTAGGATTCGTAGAGCCAAAGATAATATCATCGACTTAAATTTGAACAATCATAAGGTGGTTACCTTCCTTCTTACGAAAGAAGTTTGGGTCAACCGAACCTTGTTTGAATTTCGACATCTTTAAAAACTTTGTCAGCGTTTCATACCAGGCTCTTGGAGCTTGTTTCAGTCCGTACATGGCTTTGTCCTAAATATAACAATGATTAGGATACCTTTCATTTACGAATCCAGGAGGTTGCTCAACGTACACTGTTTCTTCAAGTTCTCCATTGAGAAATGCACAATTAACGTCCATTTGGTAGACTTCAAAGTTTTTGTGTGCAGCATAGGCAAGAAAGATTCTTACGGATTCCAGCCTAGCAACAGGAGCGAAAGTCTCTTCATAGTCAATTCCTTCCTCCTGACAGTATCCTTTTACTACCAGACGTGCTTTGTTTCGTATCACGTTCCCTTCTTTGTCCATTTTATTCCTGAAGACCCATTTGAGACCAACAACCGAGGCATCTGGAGGAGTTGGAATAAGTCGCCAAACTTTGTTCCTTTCAAATTCATTCAGTCCGTCTTGCATAGCTTGAACCCAATCGGAGTGATCAAGAGCAGTGTTAACTGTCTTTGGTTCAACTTTTGAGAAGACGGAGTTGAACATATAGAATTCTACTTGTGAAAACAAGGAAGTTTGTTTTGCCTTGAGTTGTGATCGGGTCAGAACCTTTTCAGATACATCCCCAACGACTTGAGTGACAGGATGATCTCTGGTCCATTTGACAAGAGGAGGGTAGTTTGGATCGAAGGATGGATCCAATTCAGCGTTTATCATCTCTTCTGGTTCGGATGGACTTTTATCGTCATAAAGCATATCGGCATGCTCCCCCTCGATAGATAAGCTTTCAGAAATGTCTTGAGTATCTTGAGCTACAGAGGTTTCTTGTGGTGCTGAGCTTTCAGGTGTTGATGAACCTTCGTGTGGTGAGGCACTTTCGGTTGGTGTGGTACTTTCGGTTGATAAAGTGCGTTCGGGAGCAGCTTGAGAACTGGTCTCCCCCTCAACATGTGAGCTCGGCTGTGATGATGATGGCGGATCCTCCCCCTCGACTGAAGCATTGTGTTATGGAGGGTCGTCAGAACTTGATCCTCCTTCATTCATTCTCTTTGCAGCATCATCGATAAGTTGCTTCAGATGATCTATTTTGTTGTCAGCTGCATTGGCTTATGAGAGAGTTGCCTTCTCTGGTTCATCAAATAACTCAATGAACTTCTCAAAGAGGTTTGCAATAGAGGCGGTGAATTGGCCAGTTTGAGGAAAAATTTCTCCAGCTGTGTCTTCGTTGGCCTTTAGCTTTTTGACATAGCTATCATCAAAAGTCACGTAATAAGTTTCTTCTATTTTCCGCGAGCGCTTGTTTAACACACTGTACGCTTTAGAAGTTAGAGAATATCCTAGAAATATCCCCTCGTCGGCTTTGACATCAAACTTGTTGCGGTGTTCTTTGGAATTGAAAATGAAACACCGTGAACCGAACACATGGAAAAACATGACGTTTGGCTTCCTATTGTTGAGGATCTCATAAGGAGTGAGAGTGAAGCGTTTGTTGAGATATAACCGTTTCTGTGTAAAACAAGCAGTAGAAATAGCATCAGCCCAAAAATATAAGGGTAAGGAAGCGAAACTTAGCATGGTTCGGGCTGCTTCACACAAAGATCGGTTTCGTCTTTCGACAATACCGTTTTGCTAAGGTGTGTAGGGAGCTGAGAAGTTGTGACTAATTCTCTTTTCTGCCAGGAATTCTTCAAATTCTTTATTTTTGAACTCCAGTCCATTATCGCTCCTGATGTTGCGAACGACTTTCTTCAGCTGTATTTCAATCTGCTTGATGAACACCTTTAGCTTATGAGTCACTTCAGATTTAAGCTTTAGAAAGAACACCCATGTAAAACGCGAAAAGTCATCAACAATAACAAGAATGTACTTGCTACCACCGATACTTTTGATAGATGATGGACCACACAAATCAATATGAAGTAATTCTAGTGGTTCAACAACTTTAGTGTTTATTATAGATGGATGACTTTGACGACTCTGCTTCCCCATTTCACATGCAGCACACAAATGTTCTCTATCATACTTGAGCAATGGAAGACCTCGAACATGACCTCCAGTGACAAGTTTGTTGATATCTTTAAAGTTGAGATGAGAGAGCCTTCGGTGCCACAACCAGCTTTCGTCAGATTGTGCTTTGGATAACAGGCAGATAGTTGGGTTCCCTTTGATAGGTTTGAGGTTTAGGGGAAACATCTCACCTTTACGCTCCGATTTGAGAATAACTCTTTTCGTCTTCTTCTTAATGATTTCAGAGCCTTCATCGTCAAATGAAACTTTGAGACAGGTACCTCCAACAAGTTGAGATACACTGATGAGGTTGTGTTGTAATCCTTCCACATATGCAACCTTCCGTATCGTGAAATCATCGTTTGTAATCATTCCATAGCCTTTTATGGTGCCGAAGGAATTGTTCCCGAATTTGACATTTCCACTGTTTGAAAGAGATCTGTATTCCCTTAGCTCTTCCTTTCTTCCTGTCATGTGACGCGAGCAGCCACTGTCAATGTACCATTCTTCGTCAAACTGCTCGTCACTGATAACCTGCAAAAATTAAACAGATTTAGGAACCCAAAGTTTCTTGGGTCCTCGTGAGCCTTTCATAGGAACAGGAATAGTAAGAGAGATGTCAACAAGGTATGTTCTTTTTATTAGTGTTGTTTCATCTTTCTTTTTGATGGTGAAAACTTTAATTTTATTGGTATTCGTTGCTTTTGGTTTGGATTCTGGTTTAACTGATGAAACCTTCGATTTTCCTTTCGGTTCAGTTGATGATTGAGGTTTTTGCGAGTGAACAGAATGGAATTTAGAATGAGGTGGAGAGGAATTAGAAGCATTTGAAGAATTAGAGGACTTAGATTGAGATGACTTCTTGGTTGGAGATTCTAGGTGACCCTTTTGCTTTTGATCATTAGTGTGACCGACCCTAGAATTTTGATCTCTTTTGTTCTCAGAACTGAACCTCTGCTTTCGGTTGAAGTCATTCTCTGAACCGAACCTTTGCTTTCGGTTGATGTTTTTCTCTGAACCGAACTTCTGCTTTCGGTTGAAGTCTTTTTCTGAACCGAACCTCTGCTTTCGGTTGTTATTGCTCTCTTGTGATTCTACAGGACTTTTCTCTGACTTTATGTTCCTGTCTTGATGTGAAAAATAGGCATTCTGAGATCGCCAAAACTGTTTTCTCTCAGAAAGATTCTTCTTGTATCTTTGATTTCTTTGCTGTTTTTGATTTCTCATCTGCTTCGGTTGATGATGGATATTGGCTTTTGGTTTTGGTTTCCCTTTAGCTGGTTCACTCTGAACTGATGATGTTTCGCTTAAAGGAGTGACTTCTTTTGTAGGAATTCCTTTGCTTTTCCATGAAGACCAGAAGAATTAGTCTTATTTAAAGGTTCTGGCACATATCTGCCTTTGCTTTTCCATGAAGACCAGAAGAATTCGTCGCATCCATCATCATTTTCTTTGTTTACAATGGCTGTGAGTTCAGCAGTCTGATGTTCGGTTACGCATGTGACCTTATACACCTGATTTGGAGTGGTCCTAACTTTTTTGATATACTACTGCCTTTTCTGCAAGGATTGGGGACTTTTGTTGGGACAAACGAGCAAACTCCACTAAATTTTCTGAGATGAGATTCTTGTGGTTTTCGGGTTCGCTCTTAACAAATTCTGAACAATCAACTGTGTCCTCTACAAAAATTTCACTCATATTGTCGTCCTCATTAAGCTCAGATGCATTTTCAACATCAATTTTATTTTTTGAGCTCAAGTTGGCATTCAATGAGTCAAATTTTTGTATGGTTTCGGTTCTCAGTTTCAGTTTATCATTTTCATCCAAAAGGTTTTTAAGCATGTCCTTATGGTCCTTGGACTTAATAAAAGATTTGATTTTGTCCAGTCCATACATATACGTCGGATTAACTTCTTTAGATGAAATAACACTTTCGCAATTATATGCTTCAGCATCAATTTCATTCTCCTTAAACTCAAGGAAGGGTAAAATCATGCGATGAATCTTTTGTCCTATTTCACAATCCAAATGAAGCTGAGTGATATTAGTGTAAAGACGTTTAGCAATCAAACAAAAAACATTTCGCTGTTTTAAAAGCTTTAAATTGTCTCTTTGCAAATAAATGTTTTCATCTTTTATTTTGATTAACTCCGACTCCTTCAGTTCGATCCACATCCTCCGTTCCTCATTCTTCGAAGACACCCTGCTTATTTGGTCAGTCAGGTTAGAATTGGTGACTCGAGTTTGAGTTAAACACTTTTTAATTCTTTTTCGTATGAGCATTGTGGGACTTTGAATGAAACAAAAACGGATTGTACCTTCTTGATCAGTTCATCAAGCTCGTTGAACTGTACGCTGAGCGGTTTTGCAGTGAAGCACAAGTCCTCTTGCTCCTTTGCGTCTTCAATCCCACCATCCGTGTTGTATCCCCTCATCTGAGAAACGTCGGACACCATCAAGCATTTTCCACCACTGCTCTCTTCTTTCGCCACATAAGCCTTTCCATGAGAAGGCTTCCTTACTTCATCATCTTCAGAGTCGGTTGACCAGACCTCCACGCCACCGAACTCATCATCTGCTACCGAACCCTGCACAATTAAAGCATTCATAGAAGGGTTAGCAGTAGATTTCTTCTTTCTGATTTCATCCAGCTTTTTCAGCAACAAAGCTTCTTCATCCTTTACTGCCATTTTCTTGAGGACGCAATCTTTTGCATAGTGGTTCTTTCCCCCACAGTAATAGCAACTCACTCCCGAATCTCCTTCAGCTTTCAGTTCCTTCCTTGATTCTTCTGCCTTCGGTTCATCTTTGACCTTTTCAGAACTGTAACTTCCCTGCCACTTTCGGTTCTTGTTTGTGGGGAATCTCTTCTTGATGAACCTCTTGGGGTTGGACACCATCATAGCATAGTCTTCAGAAGTGAGGTCATAATCCTCCAAGTTGAGGTCTTCTTCTTCCATCACTGCTTTGCTTTTGGACAGGAGGGCCAACGAACCCAGGCTTGAAACCACATTTTTCTCTTGTAACACGATCTTTTCTTGGGATTTCAGGATGCCCACCAGTTTGTCCAAAGAATAGGATTTGAATTGCTCATGCGCTTTAACTGTGGACACTACTGCTCTCCACTCAGATGTGAGGCCATTCAAAAAAGTAACCTTCTGCTCAATAAGCTTCCTTTCAATGTCATGTTTAATCATCTTGCTAAGAAGATGATTGAAGAGATCGATCGTTTGAGTTACGGTCTCTTCGGCCCCCTGCTTGAATTCACCAAACTCAGACAAGAGTAAGGTTTGAATGGAGTGTTCAAGATCTTCGTCCGTAAAATACAATTCTCGTAGCCTGTCCCATATTTCTTTTGTAATCGTGCATGAACTCACTAGCCAGAAAGTATTGGATTGAAGAGCGAATGTGATTAATCTCAATGCTTTGATATTGCACTGAAATTTATCTTTTTCGTCTTGAGTGATATCTTTAACGTCTTTCAGAAGATCATTATACTCCTTTTGAGTTTTAATAATACTTGAAGTTGCTGAATGAGAAAAGGGTCCAGATATGATTGCTTCCCAGATGAGGTATCCATTGTCCTCAGATCCTATAACATAGTCTTCAAAGTGATGTGCCCAGACTTCATAATCATGGGTGTATAGGATGGGAGTCTTCGTTGTTGATCCAATGCTGTTCGAAATATTAATTGGATTGGATTGCGACTCGTCCATGCTTGATCGAATAACTTGTTAAAAGATCAGACTTGTAATATAATAGATTAAGGCAAAACAATAAATATCGAGTTACGTCAATTATGGGATGATGGCTCAATAAATATCAGTAAATGCAGAATAACCCTAATCGAAACCTTTTTCACAGAAAAGAAGTGTATGATATACACAGCTTCCTTCTCTGACACCAATTGATGAGTTAAAAACTAACTTGAAGATCGATTAGATCTTTAAAACAGGTAAAATAATAAACGAGTAAACAGCAAGAACACAATAATGGATCAAAGAATGTCGAATGATTAATCAATAATCCTCAGCAGAGCTCGATAAAGAACTTCTACTGTAGAGGATTTAGGGTTTACAAGAACGATGAAGTAATAATCTGTGATCTATCGTAATTGCTTTTGTCTTCTTGATGGTTTTCCTAATATGCATGCAAGCACATTAATTTATACTAAACCCTATCAGCTCACGGTTGGACAGGCCCAAACCGGAGTAACAAAACTTGGACTATTAACCGAGCTCAATGGACGCAATACATCAAAACTGCAACGCTACGCTACCTAACTGTGTTTACGGCCTAGGCAGCCTCCGGGGCCGTAAACTCATATATTTTGTCCAATTTCATGTTTAAATCTCAAACTTGGAAGCCAAATATGCTATACAATGAAGTTAGGAAGGTACCTTAGGGATTTGAGGCTTTAAAATTGAGTTTTAGACCCTTAAACTTGGATTTAGGAGAGAGGTTAGAGAGAGAGTAGAGAGAGAGGGAAAATGCTTCAAATGAAAGGTTTAACATGTCTATATAGTTCCCTAAACTTGGACACGGTGGAATTCTACCCGATACCGGCCTTAAACGAGGCTTTAGGTCGCACCCGATTAAGCTTCCGTCACCCGACGGGGACGTTTCTAAAATTTTGAAATAAATATTTTTGGGCTAAATTCATGAGTTTCTAAATGTTTTGGACACTCATTGAATTAAAATAAACATATAAATTTAACTAACTAAACCCAAAAATTAAATCGGAACGTTTCGACATACGGCGAGTTATACGGGTAGAATGGGTTTTCGGCGATGAACAACTTCGGGTTGTTACACAAAATGCCTACAAAAAATCCACCAATTCTTAGGCCTTGCTGGCTACTATCACAAATTCATTCAGAATTTCTCCCGAGTTGCTAAGCCATTTACCACCCTAACACAAAAGGGTGTAACTTTTAATTGGGGAGAGTAACAAGAAATAGCATTCCAAATGCTAAAGCGAGCCATGTGCAGCACACCTATTTTGTCTCTACCATAAGAGACAGAAGACTTCTTAGTATATTGCGATGCGTCTAACTAAGGGTCAGGATGTGTTCTTATGCAGTGAGGAAAGGTTATATCTTATGTCTCGAGACAACTTAAGACACATGAGGTTAACTATACAACACACGATCTCGAACTAGGAGCAGACGTATTTTCTCTGAAGATATGGAGACATTACCTCTATGGCACGAAATGCACAATATTCATAGACCATAAAGTCTTCAGCATATCTTCAACCAGAAAGAACTAAACATTAGACAACGACGTTGGGTAGAGCTACTAAATCATCACGAATGTGAAATTCGTTATCATCTCATTAAAACCAATGTAGTAGTTGATGCCATCAGTGGAAAAGAATACCCGGGACGTCGAGTAAGTCGTTGACCATGACAATCGATTCTCACCTGTCCACACAAATCAAAGAGCCTCAACTTGAGGCCTTGAAACTGTGAATATGGCAGTTGAATCTTTAAGAGGAATGTACAAGAACTTAGAAATCAAAGGTGATGGATCTCGATATCTCATGAACCAGACTTTGGACACCAAAGTTCGGTGGTTATAGAGAGGTTTTTAGGAACCAAGCACACATGAGATGATACTCTGTTCACCCAGGCTCAAACAAGATGAATCTGGACCTTAAGAAACTTTATTGGCGGCCTAACATGAAAGTTGAGATAGCTACCTATGTGGGCAAGTGTCTCACTTGTGCAAAAGTCAAGGTAGAATATCAAAAGCCTTTAGGTCTACTTAAACAACTAAAAATGCCCGAATGGAAGTGGGAACGAATTACAATGGATTTCATAACTATGTTAACCAAGACAATGGGTGGTCATGAAACCATTTGGGTAATCGTCGACAGATTAACCAAATCCGCATACTTCTTACCAATAAAGGAAACATACAACATGGAGAAGCTAAGTAGAACCTACACCAGGGAGATAGTTAGACTGCACGGTGTGCCCATATCTATTATCTCTGACCGAGATAACTGATTCACCCCACGATTCTGGTAGTCACTTTAAAATCTCTGGGAACTAGGCAGGACATGAGTACTGTTGGATAAGGTGTCTAAGTCCATAACTACATACGGTATGTACTTGACCCGACCCGACATGGTCCATTTGGGTTGCATGGCATCATGCATTTGGATAGACTTAATGAGAGAAATAACACTTGTGGTTTATTAATATATTATAAGTTCTAATATATTAATAGTATTATTTAATTAGTATTGATCAAGAATTAATTTGGAATTAATTATGTGATCAAGAGATAACTCATTAAATATATGGGTTGATTATGTAAATCATCCATAACCTGTATAGTGGGCTAAAAGGCTCCATGGATTATCATGTTGGGTTAAACCCATAGGATGCTCCATGGATGGTCCATGGGAGTTACAAACCAATGGGTCATGGAAATGAAGAGTCATGTCACATTAGGGTTTACATGGTGTAACCCTAGATGTGACACACTATATAAGGAACATAATACTCACTAAAATGGGCTACACTAAGAACAAGCGAGGGCAAGCCGATTTTACAAGTTTTATACATTTTCTCGAAGTAATTCCAAAGCATTTGGTGTTGTGTGAAGCATTTGAGGCATCACACTTGGGGTGCTATGCTCTCAAGGTTTTCAAGGAATCAAATCAGCTACAAGGTATGTAATTCTAGCCATCTTTTAGATTAAAACCTCCCCATGTATGCTAGATAGGATTATGAACCTTGGAAATCAAATTTTGCATGTATTTTAGACAAACACAGATCCAAGGTTTTCTAGGGTTGCATGTACACTTAGGGGAGTTAGAATGCTCAAAACCCATAAGTAGTATCAGATCCTAGGTTTGTTTGTAAATACATGATGCAAAATAGTGGAAAAAATCGATTTTTGACTTGTCTGCACAGGGGACTCGACGCGTCCATTGGGGGACTTGACGAGTCCAAATGAAAATGCTACCAACTCGGCGAGTCAGCTCGTGCACTCGACGAGTTGGCCAGGCAGAGTGCATAATTTCTATTTTTGCTACTGGAAATGGACTAGAAACATTACCCTAAACTATTTTGGTGTTGTAAAACTTGTTTTAGATGGTGTAATGTTTGTTCTAATCCATTTTCAACGGCAGCTATCAACTTTTCATGATCTTTTGTGTTCATATGTTCTTGAAACTTTGATATGCATATTCATGTTCTTATGAGTTTTTGATAGATCATAGGAATTACTTGTTTAAATGTATAATTCATGATCTTTATGTGTTTTAATGGAGTCCATAACTTGTCCTGAAGTTATGGATAACCAAAAGTCTCTTTGTATTAAATACCATTAAAAGAACACATAAGTTATAAAATGAAGAGTGTTCAATTTAATAACTCATAAGTTATGAATTTGAAAGTTTTTGTAAAGTTACAAAACTTTCCCTCAAGTTTTGGAACATGTAAAGTCATCTAATAAACTGTAGTTCTAACCCCTGGATTTTTAAAAGTTAAAAATCAACCCTTATACTTTATAATATTATAAGTTAATATATATATATATATATACATATATATATATATATATATATATATATATATATATATATATATATATATATATATATATATGTATGTATAAGAGCAAGTCGTCTTACCATTAGTAGGCCTCATTAACGAAGTCGGTCTATAAGGGGGTATAAGGTTAATGCCTATAAAATGGCAGCTTAATGGGTGTCCACTCTCACCCACCGCTTCCTTATAACCCATTTTATAAAGTAACTAAATGTTTTATTAAATTCCCAATCTTAGTTACTTTGGGAAAATGTGAATAAGGTGCTAATCCATGAAATTACACTTTACACTTTGATTAAGTCGTTCGTGGAGCGTGTGTGGTTAACCGACACACTAACCTGGACTTAAAAAGGTAGATAAAGGGTGACTTAAAATTTATTATAGGTCGGTGGAGAACTTGTGGTTAATCGGCACATCGATGGAGTGATAAACTTTAAGGGTACCAAGTGATTTGCATAGTTATTTCACACCTCGTTTTGTGATCCTTCGTATCCCAGTCACAAAACTTGGAGGGAACACTGAAGATTGAAACATGCCTTTGAAAAGTTCAGTGAATCTCAAAAGAATATAGGAATTGCTAAGAACCAATTAAAACCTAATAATTTATATTTCGGTTTTTAATGGAAATTAGTGAATCGTCATTCACCTACCTTTCAAATATGTTATAGCTTAGATTACGACATACCCCTTCTAAGTTATGATATATTGTGATTGGATCCTAGCCTTAATATTACATTTGGTGTTTTATTAAGGACTATCTTTATATCTAAACTAAACTTGTTCTCTTCTTTTCAGATGTCTTCCAACAACACTACTTCTGGCTCAAACCCTCCTAGCTCCTTCTCCCTCATGAACCTATGTGGGAGGGTCATCTTCGATGGTTCCAACTTAATGGATTGGATCCGCAACATCAGGATAGTGACTCGTTAGAAGGACAAGGATTATGTCCTCGACAAGGATCTAAAGGAGACCGATGACTCCACTGCTACTCCCCAGGAGATCGCTGACTTCCGGACTCATGAAAGAGATGCCACCAAAGTGGCATGCATCATGATGGCTATTATGACAGCTGAACTCCAAAAGTCCTATGAGGACTACTACCCTTTTGATATGCACCAAGATATGATGGAAATATACGATCAGAGTGCTCATCAAGAGCGGTATGAAATAATCTCCTCCATGATAACAACCAGGATGAAGGACGGAGAATCTGTCACGATCCACATGCAGAAAATGCAAAGGTATGTGGATCTTTGCTGAAGCTTAATGTGAACTTCCCTGAGAAGCTTGCAATTGATATCATTTTGCACTCCTTACACTCGTGTTATGATCAATTCTGCATGACATACCACATGAACAAGGAAGAAGTCACAGTCAGCAAACTTCACAGACTCCAAAATGTTGGAATAGTGTCTAAGGTTGCAACTATATTAGGCAAGTATTTGACCCAATTGTGTATGGTCCTTTTGGGTTGCCTTCACCATAGCAACTTAATAGGATGATTTATTATTAGAGAATAAATATTATTAATATATTATGAGAATAATATAAGGAATAATAATATTGTTATTTGATTAATATAAGTCATGAATTAATTAGTATTAATTTGGTGACTTAAAGAGATTAATTAAATAAGAGGGTATAAACTGTCAATTGTTTGATAGTTACACTTTGGGCTGTAAATCCTTCTTGGATAGAGGATGGACGGATTCTAGGGCTTGGGATAGCCTCATATTCGTCCAAGGCTATCTTAGGTAAGGATTACGATTGCTTTAAGGAAAGATTATCCAACTAGGGTTTAAGGGTGAAACCCTAGGAGCCTTACAAGTATAAATAGACCCCTAGGGCACGGGAAATCGGCGCCTCTGCTAAAGCAAAGAAACCCTGACCGAATTCTAATCCCTCTCCTCTCTCTCAAATCATCCTCCTTGATAGTTGGTGTTTGTAAGCCATTAGAGGAGTGACAATTGTGACTCTAATGCTCCAAGACAACAAGATCAAAACAAGAGATTCAAAGGTAAACTTCTAGATCTGATTTTGTATTGTTCTTATATCTAATTAGTCATTAGAAGTCTTGGATTCAAAGCATGTTTAATTAGAGAAACCTAGATCCAAGCATTAGGGTTTGCATGTGCACATAGGAATGTTCATATGGCTAAAACCCATCACTAACGACCACAGAAATAGGTCTTAAAGGTATGTCGGTTGTTAACACTCCTACTCCTACTCCTACTCCAAACTCCGCCCCTGACTTGGCAATCGGGAAAGGTAGAGGGAAGAAGAGGAAAAGCCCTTCGAAGGGTACCAAGGCTAAGACCCTTGATGGCTCTTCTTCAAGTGCACCCAAGAAAGGTTTCGTCACTCCTTCTTCTGACCCAAAAGAGGCTTAATGCTTCTATTGCCATGAAAATCGCATTGGAAGCGAAACTGCCCAATGTACCAACAAGATGTGAAGGATGGGAAACTTAAACCCAACCATGTAGGTATTTACACTATTCTATCTAATAACTCACCCTATTCTAACTCTTGGGTCCTTGATACCAGTTGTGGTATTCATATATGTTCTGATTTGTAGGGACTAAGAAGAAATGAGAATGTGGAGCATGGAAAGATAAACCTGATCATGGGGAGTAGGAAAGATTCACCTGTTACGAAGTTTGGAGTTTATTCTTTGTTGTTAAGTAGTGGGTTTACTTTAGATTTGAATAAATGTTGTTATTCTCTAGAAATGGAAAGAAATATTATTTCCTTTCATGCTTTGTACAAACAAGGGTATACCTTTAATAATGTTCTTTATTTTAAATCATTACCTTGTGATGGTGTGTATGAAGTTGTATCTGTTGTAGATAATCTAGGAAATAATGTGTTGTGTATTAATTCTTCGAGTAATAATAACTTGGATAAAGCATCATTATGGCATTGTCGTCTTGGACATGTGAGCATGAAACGCATAGGCCAACTCCAAAAGGATGGAGTCTTGGAGTCACTTGACCTAAAGTTAGATGATAGTTGTGAATCATGCTTACTTGGAAAAATGATAAAGTCACCCTTCACTGGTTCTTGTGCTAGGGGTGAAGGTTTGTTATATCTGGTACACACGGATCTGTGTGGACCCTTCAAATACGCCGCAAGGGATGCTAATTGTTATTATCTGACTTTTACTGGTGATTATAGTAGATATGGATATGTCTATTTAATCAAGCATAAGTCAGCGACTTTTGAAAGGTTTAAAGAGTTTAAACAGGAAGTCGAGAATCAATTGGGCAGCAACATTAAGATGCTTCGATCCGATCGTGGTGGTGAGTATCTTAGTATAGAGTTCCTCGCCTATCTTAAGGAATGTGGGATTATCTCACAATTGACACCTCCCAGGACACCACACCTTAATGGTGTGGCTGAGAGGCGCAATCAAACCTTGTTAGATATGGTTCGTTCCATGATAATTCGAGCTTCACTACCAATCTCATTTTGGAGGTATGGCTTAGAGACTGCCGCCCATATCCTTAATCTGGTCCCTACAAAGAAAGTTGCCAAAACTCCTCATGAGATGTGGACTGGTAAAGTTCCCAAACTAGACCACATCAAGATTTGGGGTTGCGAGGCTTTCTTGAGCCGCGAGACTCATGATAAACTCAAACCTCGAAGTGAGAGGTGTATTTTCATCGGCTACCCACATAAATCCTTTGGTTACCTCTTCTATAGACCCAGTAACAATGTGGTCTTTGTAGCAAGGAAGGGTTTCTTTCGAGAGAGAGAGAAAGAGAGTTCATCAGCCAAGGAAACAGTGGGAGGCAAATTGACCTTGATGAAATTCAAGAGTCAAGTGGTGAAGGAACTTCAAACCCTAGCACTCAACCTGAGGAGGAAACTCCTGTTGAGCCAACTGACAAGTTTGTACCTCTGAGGCGTTCCACAAGGGTTAGGAATGAACCTGAGCATTATTATGGTTTCCATATTACTGCGGAAGGTGAGACACTTATCAGTGATGAAACATTGGTAAGTCTAGATGAACCTAACAGTTACGCGGAAGCCATGGCAGGCCCCAAGTCTGCCAAATGGAAAGAGGCATTGGACAGCCAGATACAGTACATGTATGGCAATCAAGTTTGGAACTTGGTTGACAATGTACCAGGTCGTAAGACATTTGGATGCAAATGGATCTTCAAGAAGAAGACCGACATGGATGGTAATGTACACACATATAAGGCACGACTAGTTGAAAAGGGATTCTCTCAAACTCCAGGAGTTGATAATGATGAGACCTTTTCACCAGTTGCAAAGATTAAGTCCATTAGGGTTTTGTTAGTCATTTCTGCATTTCATGATTATGAAATATGAAAAATGGATGTCAAAATCGCCTTCCTCAATCGAAGTTTGGCTGAAGATGTTTACATGAGTCAGCAGAGTGTTTTGTCATTACAAAATAACCTAATAGAGTGTGTAAGATCGAGAAATCCATTTATGGATTGAAACAGGCATCTCAGAGATAGAATCTTTGCTTTGATGAGAAAGTCAAAGAATTTGGCTTTTGGAGGAGTGAAGATGAATCTTGTGTCTATGTCAAGGCTAGTGGGAGTATAGTCAGCTTTTTGGTACTATATGTGGATGACATACTACTCATAGGAAATGACATCCCAACCCTGCAGGAAGTGAAGTCCTTGCTTGGGAAGTGTTTCTTTATGAAGGACCTAGGAAAGGCTGCTTATATTCTAGGGAAAAGGATTCTGAGAGACGGGAGTAAAAGACTAATTGGACTTAGTCAGAGTACTTACTTGGAGAAGGTGCTAAAGAGATTCAACATTCAGGACTCCAAGAAAGGAGAGTTACCCATCCAGAGTAATGCCAGACTAAGTAAAACTCAGAGCCCGAGTACTGAGGCCAAGATAGTAGAAATGAGTCGAGTACATTATGCTTCTACAGTAGGTTCGATCATGTATGCTATGACCTGCACTCCACCTGAGGTAGCCTTTGCTTTGAGCGTGGTTAGCAGATATCAGGGGAACCCTGGCAAGGCACACTGAACTGCGGTAAAGAATATTGTCAAGTACCTGTGGAGGACTAAGGATTGGGTCCTTACCCTCGGTGGGAGTGATGACTTTGCAGTTATAGGGTATAGTGATGCTAGCTTTTAGACTGATAGGGATAATTTCAGTTCTCATTCAAGCTGGGTCTCTACCTTAAATGGAGGAGAAATTACTTGGAAGAGTTCCAAGCAAGAGAGAATGTTTGATTCAACTTGCGAATCAGAGTATCTAGCACCAATCGAGGCAGCAAAGGAGGCGATGTGGCTGAAGAACTTCATTGGAGACCTTGGAGTTTGTTGGGTCTAAAATTTGTTTATACTTTGCTTTTCTAAGCAATTAGTTTTTTATCATTTGGGCCGAAAACTAATATTGGGATTAATTGTAGCTTGGACCGAAAACCCATGAGTTTTCGGGTCTAGCATTGGGTTTTCGGTCCATTGGGTTTTCAGTCTGGCCTTAAGTTTGTGGCCCATGTATATATAGTTGTTAGGTGGGTGAGGTGAGAAAAGGACTCTCATGGTGCTTAAGTGTGTCTTTGTATGGTGTGACAGAAAGTAAGAGAGAAGAGTATGTGTGTATGAGTCTATGTGTAAGGAGCTTCATTCATTACATTGAATACATCATAGATTCAAGTTATTCTTCTTCTTCTTCACTTCTATTTTGATCTGAAATCATCCAATTGATTGGGATTCCGCACCATCAATTGGATCTGATTGATACACAAGCAGATTTGGAGAGTTACAATTGGTATCAAAGCTTGGTTGTATCAATCAAATTTTTTTCAGATCTAGAGTTTATTTGATCTTATTTTGAAGAGATTTTTGCGTTTTTGGATAGATTTTGGCAAAATAAGGTGGGTTTCTTCTTCGCGTTTTTCCTAAAAACAAGTTTTTGATCATGTTTTGGAGCAAAAAGGGGCAAAAACGCTGTTTTTCGTCAAGAACAGCGATTTCCGAAGTGATTTCGGTCTTTGAAGGGCTTTCGGTCGGATTTTCGGTCCGAGATTTCGGCCAGAATTTTCGGTCGGATCGGAGTGTTCGGTCCGAGCTTTCGGTCCACACGTGTTCAGTCAGGTGTTCGGTCCGAGCTTTCGGTCTGTGGTTCACAGCGTTTTCGGTTTCGCCTCGGATCCACGGCTCAGCTTTGCTCTCGGCACAGCAGTGCTTTCAGACTCGTCCTCGCATCAGGGCTTTATTATAAAAAAAGGAAACGAAATTGGAGGGTGCCGGGGATCGAACCCAGGACCTCTGGTTCATCAACCTCGTGCTCTACCAGCTCAACCAGCAAAGTCTTTGTGTCATTACCTCAAAGTTTAAATCATAACCAGTTCTTCTCGAATTCAACTTTCGAAAATTGGCTCTTTTAATCCCAAAAATCAATTCCTTTTATTTTTAAATTTCATTTTCATCCCAAAAATTTTAGTTTTTAATTTTTTACTTTTATTTTTAACTTTTGACCTTAAAATTTTGACTTTGACTTTCAAGTTTGACCTTTGACTTTAAACTTTGACTTTTTCGTTTAACTTTTAAATTTTCAATTTTAGATTTTCAGTTTGACTTTTTAAGTTTGACTTTTTAAATTTAAATTTGAAGATTGACTTTCTCGGTTTTTCAAAGGGCAATTAAAAAAAAAAAAAAAAAGAGAATGAGTTCCACATCAATTCAAGTACATGAATCCGGTTGCTCTCTATCTTGTGTTAAAACTATTAAATTTTTACGAGAATCAATAGATCTAATTAAGAGAGAGAATGAGGATCTAAAATATGAGAGGTACATTATTAGGAAAGAACAGAAACCCTTAAAAGCACAATTAGAAGCCAAAATCAAGGATTTCCGGAAACTGCAAGAAGATTATAGCAATAAGTGTGAGAATTATGATCACATCAAAAGAAAACTTGTTGCTGTAACTAAAGAACTTGACGCTTTGAAACTTAAGTGTGGAAAAAAAGATGTTAGTTTCAAAAATTACAGTGCGTCAAGTAAGATAGTCGAGTCCTTATTTGAAACCCAATTAAAATTCAAAGATAATCAAAACAAGGGTTTAGGGTAGGATTGTGTTCCTCCACCTTTCAATCATAACTACACATCCATCCCCATGATACAGGAAGAAATTGACAAGGAGGCACATCTTCAATATGGGAAACCTGATGTGATTGTGCAAGAAAAGGTTAAGGTGAACGTTTCTAATGATTCTGTTACATGTGCAGGTAAAGTAGCAGAGGATGAGAACAAGGAGAACACCATTGAACAAACCAACATCTCCTTGAACTCTGAATCAGTTTCTTCAAGCTCAGCTGCTTCTGATCAACCTGTTGTTGGTAAATACAGGCCACCAATTCACGCTAAACAGAGTGCCTGGTGTAATTGTGCTTGTAGGAACAACGAGAAACAAGGCAAGGATACGCCACCAGGGGCAAGAAGAAACAACTCCACAATGAAGAAAAAGATATGTTTTCACTGTGGAACACCTGGACACATTGCCAGAAATTGTCCTAATCGCGCATACGTTCGCTACTACGCACAAGGATGGCAGAACACGCCAAGAGGGAGATACCCCAAAAGAAACCCTTAGAGGCCACATTCAGACAATAGCGACTGGAATGCCACGAAGGCCAAAAATCAATCCCACAAGGTCAAGAATACAACTCCCAAGGTCAAGAAGGGAATGTCGGCCAACAAATGGTCAAAAGGTTAGGAGTTTACGACCATAAACTCAAGAGTTTATGACCATAAACTCAAGGGGTGTTGGTCCTTAGGGAGTAAACTCAATTTAAGAGTGTTCCTTCAACCCCAATCATACTAGCCTTTCCCTACAACACTTAGATGCACTCCTTAGCACTTATAACACTTATACAAAGTGTTTGTCATGCCTTAGAGTGTCTTGACTTTGTTTATTAGTTGTTTAAACACTAATTGTTTATATACATATATCCTTATATGTTATTAGAATCCTTGTGCGTGTCTAAGTCTTCACTTGACACCAAGCACTTATCCGACACTTCCTTCCGTTCCACTTGCTACAGGTGAGTTCATACCCCTTAATCAATGTTTTAACTGTTTTTAAATGTTTTATGGGGGGATACAAGTTGAATCATTCTAGTTATTATATCAATCACATGTGATTAATAAACAACATTCAAATGATTTACTACTCTTTTGTCGTTTTACCAAATATTTTCCTTCAAATGTTTTTCACAAACGTTTTATATGTTTAAAACTCCTTATTAAACTATTCATTTTACTCTGTAAGTTTCATTTCAAACTCATTTACAATTGTGTTTCAAACAAATGTTTCTTTATATTTAAACTGTTTTATCAAACCCATGCTTTCAACCCGTTTTATAGATTGACATCAAGTCGATCTTTTCTTAGATGATAATTATGTTCAAAGGTTTTACAAAACTTATTTTATGCTTTTATATTATAAATTGCATGCCTATATATGTATAGTTATATAATAAATGTTGAAAGGACTTAGGAAGGCTATCCACCCTATTTCCTTTTCCTCGATTTGGAAGTGGTCTGGTGGGATATCAGGTACCTGTCCGAAGGTCGTTTAAATATTAGTTATATATCATGTGTAAATATATAGTCATAAAGGTCCTTCCAGTTCAGCCAATGCCCTTGGGTAGCAAGGGTATACATCCATGTTCCTACGTACCAGTTAAATTACTAGTAAGCTACCATATGGGTAGTTTTGGAAGATACTAGAACTATTTCTAGAGCACGATATCATACAATGAGTCAGTTCATTCATGAGTCAATACATGCTAGATAGAGAGAGAACATACATTACAGCTAGCACACGCAAAACATTATAGTACATTACTATACGATTACATGAGTACATTTACATAGATACATTTACATAGAGACCCTGTGATAAGCGTGTCTATATATGTATAATTATATAAGCAAGTTTTAAAGGACTTTGGAAGGATATCCACCCTATTTCCTTTTCGAGCATGAGATGTGGTCTGGTGGGATATCGGGTACCCGTCCGAAGGTCGTTTAAACATTAGTTATATATCATGTGTACATATATGGACATAATAGTTCCTTTCATTCAGTTCAGTGCCTTTAGGTAGCAAAGGTATATGTTCATATACTTTTACATGATTACGCTTACATAAGTACATATACATGAATACGTTAACAGAATTGTGATCCACTGTATCGGAGCATGCCTTCAATGTCATGGCCCGAGTTGTAGCCAGAGTCTCTTGGAGGGAGAGCGTGAGTTTGCGTATAGATCTATACTAGATTGACTGTCCTACACCTTGCTGCTAGCTACAGCCGGACCTGTAGGTCTATGGGTGCCAAACGTCATATCTTTTTAAGACCTACATTTTTTGTTGTTACCTAGTCGATAGTATGGTACAATTAATCACATGATACCCTAATATAAATCCGGTTTCAGGTAGTTAGTACAACAGTAGTTCCTATAAAACAACACTACAGTACTACATCAATTTCCCCTTTACATATATTTAGTGATCATCTCACTTAAACATTAAATGTACAAACTCTATTTTGTTAATGATAGTTACACCTGGGAAAATTACACACTTTTACAAGAAACGAACATTTGGAACAGTTAAGTCTTGGTAGAAGACTACCTTGAGAACAGTTAGGTCTTGGTAGAAGACACCCTTATATAATAGTAGGAATCATAGAGATTTCTAGAGTTTTTCAAACGTTTATAGTTTTTTTACAAACATTTTTATACTTACGTTCATATACATTTTCCATACTTACAGTTCATATACAAACAATTTCTTACATATACATTAAGACACTAAAATACTTATGATCTTACCAGCTTTAAAGCTGATACTCTCTTTCAAAATAACTTGTTGTAACACCGTGATTTTCAAAGCAAAATTTTTCTGTTAAATAATTAATTTAATATTAAAATACTTGTTTAAAATCTTATTCATATTCGAATTACAATACATAATTCCATTTTCATTTGAATAGACAACCAGGATCCTCCAAAATACAACTCTTTCCTCGGTGTGTACAATCGAGCCGATGCCATTCCGCGTTACTGAAAGAACCTGAAACAACATAACATAAATACTGTAAGCACGAAGCTTAGTGAGTTCCCCAATATACACTTACGCACATACGCCTTTCCAGGCCCTGACCTTCCGGTCCTCAATACAACGCCTTCCGGCCCATAACATAATCGCCTTCCGGCCCATAACATATTGCCTTCCGGCCCACATATCATACATAACACATATAACAATTAACTTACCACATATAGCATACATATCACATAACATATCCGACCTTCCGGTCACACAGTCAAACCCTTCCGGGTACAGTATAGTGAGAAGACTCACCTCGCGGACACTGGAAGATAGCAACTCCTGAAATCTCTTGCACTTGATCCTCCGAGCTACAAGCTCCCTGTCTCATCATATATCTCTTTTTAATACTTCTATCTTCCACGTTAACTGACCCTAAAACGTTACACACAGGTCAACTCGGGTCAATGGCCATCTCGACTGGACTCGGCGAGTACCCTGGCGACTCGGCGAGTCTAGTCGTCCTCACCAATTCCTGCATGATCCCTTTCTACTCGTCGAGTATCCCTCTTGACTCGACGAGGTCCTCGTGGAAGAATCGCGGGGCCACCCCGACTCTACTCGCCGAGCCTGAAGAACAAACTCGGCGAGTCCCAGTAAATCTTCAAGCTACTCGCCGAGTCTGATCATCCGACTCGGCGAGTCTACGCCATGCAGTCGATCGAACTGCTTCCTGAGATACATATATTCTCGAATATACAAACATGGGACCTTCTGGACCTCTAAGGGTCCTAATACAAGGTTATAAACGTTGAATAACAACACAACAATCCATCTAGACTCCAAATGGGTTCCATAAACCCTAAATCTATATACACATCAATCACAGGAGAATGTAATCCGAATTATTACCTGAATGATGTACCTTCCATGTCCCCAAACTTCAGAACTCGAACTCCCTGCAGTTCCTTTAGCTAAAACCCTTCTCCTCCTTGCACAACAATTCCTTCAAGGTCACCAATGGCCTTCAAGCTTGCTCTAGCCGCCCCAGTCGCCTAGGGTTCTTCCCAATCGATCAAAAGTCGTGAAATGACGGCATAGTAACCCTTATATACGACCCAATACTGAACGGCTAGGGTTTCCGCTGAACAACGTCGACTCGCCGAGTCCATATCTGGACTCGTCGAGTCCAGTCGTGAACCCGCGACCAAACCTGCGACCCTACTCGGCGAGTCTGGCTCCAACTCGTCGAGTCTCCCCTTTAAAACACCCCCAAAATGCAACTTAACAATACTTGAGATTTTGGGCTGTTACAATTCTCCCCCACTAGAATTTGACTTCGCCCTCGAAGTCTCACTCTGAAAATAGCTCTGGCTGCTGCTCCCGCATCTCACGTTTCGGCTTCCCTAGACACTACCGATCTCTTCCGAGGCCGCCACTGAACCAATACCAGAGGTACCTCCTTATTCCTCAGGACCTTGATCTTCCGATCTCCGACGGCCACTGGCCTCTCGGCGTAACACAGGCTCGCATCCACCTAATCGTTCTCTAGTAGAACCACTGCTGACTCATCTGCTATACACCTCTTCAATTGCGACACATACAAGTGTCATGGATCTGTCCCAATTCCGTTGGCAGCTCCAAACGGTAGGCCACCCTTCCTGCCTTCGCACCTTCACGAAAAGACCCAACATACCGGGGCCCCCCATTTACCCCTCTTCCTAAATCGAAACACCCCGTCAGAAATACGAAGTCGCCGACCTGAATCACATGCTCGTAACGGCATCTGCCTGCATAACTTTCCTGTTAACTCTAGACGATCACTAACTCTCTTTAACCTGCTGAGTCTGCTCTGCCAACTAAAGCACGAACTCTGAACTGCTCATCACTCTCTGTAATCGGAAATTACCCAAGATGCACTCTGCTCCAAATCTCAACGATCACTCAACCCATAAGGGTTAGGAAACCCTGAACCATCGGATCCCCGATCCAAGGCCCACTTTGCCCATTCCGGACCGACTGAGAGATCCATTCTCCCTCTCAGATCAACTCTCACAAGTTCCCTCTTGCCATCACATACACATACTGAACTAGTCCCAACACTCGCAGGTTGAAAAACCCGATACACTGATGATATCCTCGAACATCTCCCAAGACGAACCACTAATATCCGTCCTATACCCTGATCAGAATCACACTGAGAATTCAAGATTCTCTATTCCCTTGCATCCTTTCTGAGTCTCGTCAGTCATCCCAACCCGGATGGGTTCCTACTTCACTGCCGCAAACACGATGCTCGAAACCATACTTGAAATACTCTAACCATAACTCTACTCTGCAGCTTCCACTTTCGTGAACTTGCACCCCTTCTGAGTTACACACCTTCCTCTTTTCCTTTTTCCAAGGAACCCTCTTGGCCATAATGCCACTCCAACCGGCGCCACGGTGCTCGCCCCAAGCGGCACCACCCTTTTTGCGTAACCGCTATCCACATACTCTGGTTCTCATTGCAGGGGATCTCAATCTCATGCACTCTCTCCACTCATCAAAATCACTGCCTCAGCTAAACAAGATCACCAATCCCGGGGCCCGACCTTCCAATGTAATCACACTGCACATACACCATCCGTAATCTCAAACTGATCCAGCAATACCAACAGAGTCTCCAGCATGACTGGACCGAGTCTCATAACACATACTAGCCACTCGAGGCTATATCTCTGTGGGTCCGTACACCCAACTCTGCGAACCCTCAGGTTCGAACTCTGGGAACCTTCCGGTTCCAACTCTAGAAACATGCACAACATAAATCCCGTGGGATTAACGCAGTACAACCCATCACGTACCTCAACATACCAATACTCTGATCGCATAACCCCGGTTACTTACTCAAGCTTGATCCCGGCCTTCTCTCAGGCCTCCACAGTCAAATGTCCTAGGTCTGTATCCCGCCCCGCATACCCGACACTCGCTCTCGTCGGCCTATACTCTGCGCTGACAAACACTGCTGAATCCCAACAGCTAAGCACCCTCACATACTCATCGATCTCCCGGAGAATTTTCTAATTCTCCCCCACTAAAGCACTGACTAACTGCCACCGATCGTCATTAACGAACTTACAGAACAATCCTGTACAAAGAGAACAATTACACACTGACTGCTTCCCACAAGCACAAGCAACCCTCAGCAAAACACACCTCCTCCCTGATCATCCCACTCACAAGAATCTAGTCCTTCAATCATCCACTCCACGACTGTAGATGCTACCCGACAATCAACCCAGTGCCGCATCTCCCCTAACAACCCCCACGAACGATAACCAAAGGGGTCCTCGACAATAACCCATAACCAAACCCACAATCTGCCCAAAGGATGAACACCACATCGAAAACCGCACAAGACTACTGACACTAAAACACCAATTATAACCATACCCAACCATCAGGGAACAACGAATGCCAAAGCGAAAACCTGAAGCACCAATCCATAACCATGCCAGACCCGCGAAACAATGAATACCACATCGAAATCCATACAAGATACCAGCACAAACAATACGCCAAATCAATGCAAGACAATTAAGACATCATGAAAGCATCATACCCGCAGCTGCCTCCGGCACTGCTCCGTCTCCCTCTGTCGCACGCAGATAAACACGACCCTGAGCCCTCTGGGGCTCCGCTCCATCCTGTCCTCCTCAAATCCCGAATTGGCACTGACTGCCAACAATCCCGTGCACAGTGCCCCTCCTTTCCGCACTTGCGGCATGCACCACCGGACCCGCAAGCTCCGATGTAACCCCTTTTTACTCGATCATCGACACCTATGGTCTCATGATTTCCTACTGCATCACTATACTCCACTTATTACTACTCTTGACAATTCTTGCTTTCTTACATACTGCACCCGGTTCTCCCCCACTAGGGTTCGAACCAACACCAATTAGTATACAATCAACCCACAACTATCTTTCACCAGCGAAATCGTACCTGCCCCAGAAAAGTGTTGTGCAACACCCGATAGTCCCTCCCCTTATGAAGTCAATCAATCCCCTATACTCTGAACCTCTAGCTAACTCTCCAAGAACTTCTCATCACGGCTGCCTCTAATCATTCCAAATCCCATACTGATCTAATACTAAGCACCCGCACTGCTCGATAACATATCTGACTCGCAGACTGCACCGCAGCATCATCGTTCCTCTCATCTCAGCTCATCAATCCGTATCCAACGCCGGATTTGTCCCAAGAACAGGGACTTACTCTCAACATAGACGACAACTCTCCGCACTGCAAAACTCGTCTGAACTCTTCACTGCTACCACTATAACCCAACCTGTTATTCTCAATTAGGTGTGGTGTGGTTCTCGACTACCTCAGCCCCAACTGACTGTCTGTTCACGGTAAATCTCTGTCTCGCGGTACACCCGCTACCTGATGCTCTGAGGGAAGTCATTATCGATAACTACCTGCAGGGCGTACTCCCAAATCCAGAACTGAAACACCAGACCTCTTGCGTCTTGCACACGAGCATAAATGACACTACCCACCCAAAAGGTGACATCTCCTCTGTCGTCTGATTGCTCGACTCAACTGAAATTCTCCCCTGTCTTTGACTCTTACCCAAATACTCTGATAGGCACAGGCCTGAAACCCATAGCGTCCAATCTCTACCTCATCGGTCATAACCGGATAACAAGATAGCCACAAGCATCATCCACTACGAACCATGGTATTCATCCCATGACATCCCTCCTCAACATGCTTCGGTGTATGGTACCTGAACCATAGCACCACTCCTCAATCTGCTCCAATGTATAGCACTCGGACCACAACATCTATCTCAATCTGTTCCGATGTATGGTGCCCGGACCATAACATCACTCTGTATCCGCTCCGATGTATGGTATCCGAACCATAACATCACCCCTCAATCGGTTCCTTAGGACCTTCAGAATGCCCCCTTTATCAAGTATGGGTCCTCTGCTTTCAGTAGTACGGGCCCATACTACCTGCCACATCTACCCATACTTTCCAGACGGACCATCCCAGAGTTCCTAAGTAGCTGATAAACCTGCTCTTTCACCCATCTCATCGCGCGTGCTCGCTTCCAGCGAAATCTTCTACTCTACCCGCGCACTCATCTGGCTAGGTTTACTCCCTAGTCCCTTCCGCTGTCCTCCCACTTCTTTGCTATCAGCTGCTGAAGAGTTCCTAATGATGCCAGCCCTCTACCTCCTGAGTATCGTCATACTCACTTAGTAGCTGACTCCCATCATCGATAACTCCACAAAGCACAAAGCAAGCAGCATTCGAGCATTGAAGCATACATAGGACTCCCCATCTGTGGTAGCTCCACCTTCTCAGCTCATCCTCGGAAGTACCTCTGTACCCCGTAGCTTTACCCCTTGTGCGTTCTAATTAGATACTCTCACTCATCACATACACACAAAAGCATAACGCACATATAACAGCAAACCCTAGACTAAGGCATCACAAATCAGGCCACTCTAGTCCTAAGATATGAAATACCTAGCCTGTCTCTAGCATGCAATAATATCTCATAAAGTGCCTAATAGATATTTCATTTTACAAAATTAAGGGTATTTTGGGAAATCACCGTTTGGCTCTGGCTGATTGTACACACTGCTCTTTCTTGCTTTCTCTTTGAACTCTTATTCACTTTTAGAAAACTATTTATTTGAAAACCTTTTCTTAATTCCTCAGTTTGAGTCCAGACTCACCCGTAGGCGCGTCCGAATCCCTCAAACCAAGGCTCTGATACCAATTGTAACACCGTGATTTTCAAAGCAAAATTTTTCTTTTAAATAATTAATTTAATATTAAAATACTTGTTTAAAATCTTATTCATATTCGAATTACAATACATAATTCCATTTTCATTTGAATAGACAACCAGGATCCTCCAAAATACAACTCTTTCCTCGGTGTGTACAATCGAGCCGATGCCATTCCGCGTTACTGAAAGAACCTGAAACAACATAACATAAATACTGTAAGCACGAAGCTTAGTGAGTTCCCCAATATACACTTACGCACATACGCCTTTCCAGGCCCTGACCTTCCGGTCCTCAATACAACGCCTTCCGGCCCATAACATAATCGCCTTCCGGCCCATAACATATTGCCTTCCGGCCCACATATCATACATAACACATATAACAATTAACTTACCACATATAGCATACATATCACATAACATATCCGACCTTCCGGTCACACAGTCAAACCCTTCCGGGTACAGTATAGTGAGAAGACTCACCTCGCGGACACTGGAAGATAGCAACTCCTGAAATCTCTTGCACTTGATCCTCCGAGCTACAAGCTCCCTGTCTCATCATATATCTCTTTTTAATACTTCTATCTTCCACGTTAACTGACCCTAAACGTTACACACAGGTCAACTCGGGTCAATGGCCATCTCGACTGGACTCGGCGAGTACCCTGGCGACTCGGCGAGTCTAGTCGTCCTCACCAATTCCTGCATGATCCCTTTCTACTCGTCGAGTATCCCTCTTGACTCGACGAGGTCCTCGTGGAAGAATCGCGGGGCCACCCCGACTCTACTCGCCGAGCCTGAAGAACAAACTCGGCGAGTCCCAGTAAATCTTCAAGCTACTCGCCGAGTCTGATCATCCGACTCGGCGAGTCTACGCCATGCAGTCGATCGAACTGCTTCCTGAGATACATATATTCTCGAATATACAAACATGGGACCTTCTGGACCTCTAAGGGTCCTAATACAAGGTTATAAACGTTGAATAACAACACAACAATCCATCTAGACTCCAAATGGGTTCCATAAACCCTAAATCTATATACACATCAATCACAGGAGAATGTAATCCGAATTATTACCTGAATGATGTACCTTCCATGTCCCCAAACTTCAGAACTCGAACTCCCTGCAGTTCCTTTAGCTAAAACCCTTCTCCTCCTTGCACAACAATTCCTTCAAGGTCACCAATGGCCTTCAAGCTTGCTCTAGCCGCCCCAGTCGCCTAGGGTTCTTCCCAATCGATCAAAAGTCGTGAAATGACGGCATAGTAACCCTTATATACGACCCAATACTGAACGGCTAGGGTTTCCGCTGAACAGCGTCGACTCGCCGAGTCCATATCTGGACTCGTCGAGTCCAGTCGTGAACCCGCGACCAAACCTGCGACCCTACTCGGCGAGTCTGGCTCCAACTCGTCGAGTCTCCCCTTTAAAACACCCCCAAAATGCAACTTAACAATACTTGAGATTTTGGGCTGTTACACTTGTATCCTCAGGTCAACCATAGACAGGTACCGATGCAAGGTTTAGAGAATATGGAGCTCGTTCAAGACTCATCTTTCATTTTGATTATACTTTACTGTCTATCATAATTTGTCAGAACACTTGTATTAAAATTATATTATTAATGCAATGGATGATGTTGTTTCTTGTTTACTACTTTTAATTGTTGTGATACTGTACATGACGTCCTCCGCTCCAGAACGTTTCCGCCGTTCTTGGTTTTGGGGTGTGACAGATTAGTATCAGAGCATTGTTTATAGTGAATTAAGTATATCAACCCGTAAAAGATATACTAACTATAAATACATAAGGGATTAAAAATACTCTGACCAAGAGTTTATACTTTAAATAATAAAATATTTAATTAAGTATACGTGCTGCATTCATACTAAAATCAGTGTCACTAGGACAATACAAAAGAATTACGATTGTTGGGCAACACAAGTGGACTTAGAGACATATAGTCAAAACTAGGAAGATATAGCTTCATCAACTATATTATCCTAGGGTTGACTAGCATGTGCCTAAGTGTAGTTGTGTGGTTGCAACAAGTCTAAAATCTTACCAACACTATCATAATGAGAACAGTAGAACATAACATTAAACTTAAAATACTATAGGAGTATTTGGTGTTACTATAGGTACTTTATACTTGAGAACTAAAACGGGATCTTCATTACTAAGTTGATAGTTGCTAAGTGGATACACTAAGGCTATATGTAATTAGGATGTTATAGACTTAGATTCTGTGAAAATTTTACTTTACCCTTATTCTATGTGAATTTGGGGTTAAGGTCACTTATTCGAAGGCCTATCCTGTTTCGATTACATATAACTGGTATGCACTTCATAAATAGCGATGTAACTAATGAAGATTTTCTAAATAATTATCTAGATAGTTCGTCTAATAATTATTTTCTTACCCTAATTCTCGTGTAGATAACATGGCTGGACTCCATCCCCACGGCAACCAGTACCTTCCGAACGAAGTCATTGCTGGATGGTTTGGAGAAGAACCAGAGAATGATCATCCTATCCCTTTGAATGATCACAATGATGAAGACCTTTCGGACGATGCTACCTCCGAACCCGAGGTTGAGAACCTACCCCAAGCAGCTCCCTTTCAAATTCCTAACCCTCGTCCGGCTTTTTATGGTCCGACGCCTGAGTGGGTGGAATGCTTGGAAACATGGAACCAAGGACAAGATCAGCCCATGCCATTTAATGGTGATCGAATCTTTTACAACTTGAGCAATGGGGGCTCAGTAGACAGAATCTTGCCAATCTTGGTCCGCAGAGTAGCCCGAAATGAGATTCAAGGCAGGACAACCCTACATCAGATCACCGAAGTTGTCGTCGATGCGAGAATGCATACCCTCCACACCATTCATCTAGAAGATGCTCATGAGAGATCAGAGAGAAACCATGAAACCCTGCTTCAAGCACTGGCTGAATCACGAGCCGAAGTAATAGAGCTCCAATTACGCCAGAGGGTGTACGAAAGACACCAACTTGATGTGGAACGTCAACTGGCTGAACTAAGAGTTCACCAGAGGGATGACCGTCGTGAGTAACAGGGGTTTTACTTTATTTTCCTTATTAAAAGGAATCATTTTTCTGTCTATGCCCGATGTGGCATTTTCTATGAAACTATCTTGTACTGTAAGTACTTTTGGTTAGGTCTTTATGCTATCAAGAACTATCTTCTCTAGATATGATGTAAGACCTTTTGCAAGTTAATTTTCCCGAACTTTTACATCATGAATATCAAATATTTTGACAGTCGGCTAACTTCCGTGTCCTTCTTTATTCAAGTACTCTCATCATACTTTCATTGGAGTCTATCTGAAACCTGCTTTAGTCAAGTCATTCGACTATAGTAATTTAGCTCCAGAGACATTTCCAAGTCTCTATTAGTAGTTGGATCCTGTTATTCACCAACCATCGATACCTCGACTTGAACGACAAACGTCTTGAGACCATTCTACGAACTTACTTCCATTCCGTGCTAGGACTGCTTCATAGGGATGTAGGTCAACCCTTCATAAACACACTTCCATTCCATGCTAGGACTGCATCATAGGGATGTAGGTCAAACTTTCGAGAACATATTCTTACTCTTTTCTTAAGCAATCGAAGTACATCTATGGTCAACCTGAATCGCTCACAAAATCCTTATCTTTCGTGCTAATAGAATCATGTCGTCATCAAGAAACAATCAGCTTCACACGTACATCTCTTTCTTCGAGATCGCTTTTCCAGTGAAGCCGTCATATCAGAACACCAAAGTACTCATGCATGGAGTACCTCATAGTTCTTTTCTTTTCCGAAGGAATCCCCGAACCCCCACTCGTGCAGTACGTCAAGTTTAATCCAAGGATTCATGCGGTTGATCTATCAATGAGGAATGAATACATAAGAGTGATATATAATCAAGGTTCTACAGGTTTAGAATTGATGATTCCACTTTAACTTCTTTTTCCCTATGGGATATGAGTTTAAAGAAATATCAGTTATTCTACTACCTTTTCAATCTTAATTATATATGACTCGTATACACGAAATTGTGATTGTGAAACCATGTATGAATTCTAATATGAACTTCAAGGCGGAGAACTGCCCAAGACTACGAGTAATCGCATTGTCATGTGAAAAAACTTAGAACCCAGTACGACTCCTGTAAACTGATCGCCCTACAGTCAAAACATCTACGGAGATACAAGAACAGCCCGGGCAACTTAGCGAACTACACAGAAATAGAATTAGAAGACTAGGCTTCTCACCCCGGAGAACCCCGGTCATATTCTTCTAGAGATCGACGGATTGCATCGTATGTACCTTGGCTATCGAGGACTCCGTCAAGATTTTCCAGTAGAAATCGTTATCTCTGCCTTGCATAAATGATTTGGTTGAGCAAACGCAAGGAAAGAATTATTTTCAGAAGACTACCTTCCGAACTCGATGCGGACACTTCGAGTCTGTAGTAATACCCCCCGGATAGGACCAATACGCACATGGTATTCAAGAGCTAAATGAGTAGGGTACGACTTTCTTACTTGGATCAGTTCTTCATTTCTCCATGTAATGACTTACTTATCTACCCTCATAGTAAGAAGGAACCCATGGAAACATTACCCTCGGAGGAACTTTCACGAAGTTCTCTAAGCACAAGTTTTGAAGTTGAAGAGTCGGATTCCTATGACGCACTATTAGTGATGTGGGAAATTTTGAGTACTCTTTCAATTTGTCGACACCACAGACGCCGACAGACATTCGCCGAATTCTAGGTCTTACACACCTATTGTCATTATTCATTCAGAACTCCTCGCAAATTACAAAAACCCTTTTGACTTTGACCCAGCAAGGGGTGGCCCTAGACTGGGAAATTTAGCAAGAGAAAGAACCTTTGGAATTCCAAGTGAGAGACCAAATTCTTTAGGAAGTCTCACACTGGGAATGGATTAATATGCTTCATAAAGCGTGGAAAGCTAAATCCAAGATAGATAGGACCTCCGAGATTCTTACCAGAATCGGTCCTGTATATCGCAGACTAGATCTACTCCGCGAACTCAGTAACGTACATTCTACTCTTTGCGTCTCGATCGTGAAACCGTACCTTTCCGTTAGGACTCTTGCTATTCTACTCGTCGAGA
Organism: Lactuca sativa; assembly: GCF_002870075.4. Lineage (NCBI taxonomy): Eukaryota > Viridiplantae > Streptophyta > Magnoliopsida > Asterales > Asteraceae > Lactuca > Lactuca sativa. Next base: position 239,160,734 of record NC_056626.2, read on the forward strand.
TCCTCGCCTTCGTATTCGAACCGTAGTGACCCTAGGCATAGAGGTCAAGCGGACGAAGCAACGTAGTCGCCCGTTAGTGAAGGTTTGTTGGGATACCAACCGAGGACCCGATTTCACTTAGGAGCGCTAACACAAATCGATTAGGAAGTTTCCTCCTCTCGACTCGATCATTCATGCCTACTTCCTTACCTAAATTCTAATTTCGGGACGAAATTCCCTTTAACAGGGGGATGATGTGACAACCCGAAATTTCCATTCAGTCAAACCCGAAAAGTCAACCACTTCGTATCATAAGTTAATGTCATCATTTCTTATTTTTAAGAAATTTAAAGTTTGTTTGATTATTTTAATATTATTTTTAAACGAACGGGTGAAAGAAAGTACCGTCTAGAATTTTGAATTTTAAAAACCGCAAACACCTTCGTGTCTTAGAAGTTTGTGACCAAACTTTTATGTTTGGGTCGAAAAATCATCCAAAAACGTAAACTCATGACTTAAGCATGAGTTTACTCCCCAAAAACTAGTCATTTGTGTTTACTCCCCATTTTCTAAAAGAGTAAACTCCAAAAGAGTAAACTCCAAACTCTCTCAAGTATCATCCTAGTTTTTGTTCTAGATCTTCAAACTAGTAAGTGTTCTAACCATTTCAAGTTGGTTTAATACTTAATCTAGTGTTTGTACATCCTTTAATCCATTCATTTATGTGTTTTGACTAGTTTTTCCAAAACACCAAGAACACACACTAGTGTTCTTGGACTTAAAGTTCATTTCAAGCTTCCACAATGTAAGTACTTCTATCCTAGAGTCATTTTAAGCTTGCTATACATGTTTATACCAAAGAAAAGTCCAAAGAACACCAAGATAAAGGTGTTCACGGTTTTGGGAGGTCCCAAAACCGTAAACACCAAGAATAGGGCCAAACTGGTGTGTTAAGGTGCCTAGATGCTTCACAATGCCTTCGGGACTTGTCTAGATCCATCCTTGATGAGTGTGTCACACAAAAAGCACCAAAATCATATATTTTTATGTTTTTACGGTTTGGGGAGCTCCCAAAACTGTAAACACCTCAAATGAGGTGTAAAAGTCCCATAAATGTCCAATGGATGTTCCTTATGCCTGGAATCTAACCAAGACTAGTGCCATGTTTGAGCTAAGGACTTGAAAACCGTTAAATACCAAACTTAGGAGTTTAAGGTAGTAAAATCATGAGTTTCAGGTAGTAAACTAATGAGTTTAAGGTAGTAAACTCATGGAGAAATGGTCCTTAGACCGTACACTCCATTTAGGAGTGTTTTGATGCCACACAACACTTCCTAAGGCTAAATCATGAAGTAGGAATGCTTGGAATAGCTTAGAAGACTTCAAACCAACAAATGGTAAAAAGGTTAGGAGTTTAAGACCGTAAACTCAAGAGTTTACAACCGTAAACTCAAGGGGTGTTGGTCCTTAGGGAGTAAACTCATTTTAAGAGTGTTCCTTGAACCCCAATCATACTAGCCTTTCCCTACAACACTTAGATGCACTCCTTAGCAATTATAACACTTATACATAGTGTTTGTCATGCCTTAGAGCGTCTTGAATGTTTTTATTAGTTGTTTAAAGACTAATTTTCTATATACATATATCCTTATATGTTATTAGGATCCTTGTGCGTGTCTAAGTCTTCACTTGACACCAAGCACTTATCAGACACTTCCTTCCGATCCACTTGCTACAGGTGAGTTCATACCCTTAATCAATGTTTTTAACTGTTTTATGGGGGGGATACAAGTAGAATCATGCTAGTTATTATATCAATCACATCTGATTAATAAACAACATTCAAATGATTTACTACTCATTAGTCGTTTTACCAAACAGTTTCCTTCAAATGTTTTTCACAAACGTTTTATATGTTTAAAACTCCTTATTAAACTGTTCATTTTACTATGTATGTTTCATTTCAAACTCATTTACAATTATGTTTCAAACAAATGTTTCTTTATAGTTAAACTGTTTTATCAAACCCATGCTTTCAACCCGTTTTACAGATTGACATCAAGTCGATCTTTTCTTAGATAATAATTATGTTCAAAGGTTTTACAAAACTTATTTTATGCTTTTATATTATAAATTGTATGCCTATATATGTATAGTTATATAATAAATGTTGCAAGGACTTAGGAAGGCTATCAACCCTATTTCCTTTTCCTCGATTTGGATGTGGTCTGGTGGAATATCAGGTACCCATCCAAGGGTCGTTTAAATATTAGTTATATATCATGTGTACATCTATAGTCATAAAGGTCCTTCCAGTTCAGCCAATGCCCTTGGGTAGCAAGGGTGTACATCCATGTTCATACGTACCGGTTAAATTACTAGTAAGCTACCATATGGGTAGTTTACGAAGATACTAGAACTATTTCTAGAGCACAATATCATACAATGAGTCAGTTCATTCATTAGTCAATACATGCTAGATAGAGAGAGAACATACATTACAGCTAGCACACGCAGAACATTACAGTACATTACTTTACAATTACATGAGTACATTTACATAGAGACCCTGTTATAAGCATGCCTATATATGTATAGTTATATAAGCAATGTTTAAAGGACTTAGGAAGGTTATCCACCCTATTTCCTTTTCGCGCTTGAGATGTAGTCTGGTGGGATATCGGGTACCCGTCCGAAGGTCATTTAAACATTAGTTAGATATCATGTGTACATGTATGGACATAATAGTTCCTTTCAGCCAGTTCAGTGCCTTCGGGTAGCAAAGGCGTACGTTCATATACTTTTACATGATTACGCTTACATAAGTACATATACATGAATACGCTAACAGAATTTTGATCCACTGTATCGGAGCATGCCTTCAATGTCATGGCCCGAGTTGTAGCCAGAGTCTCTTGGAGGGAGAGCATGAGTTTGCGTATAGATATATACTGGATTGACTATCCTACACCTTGCTGCTAGCTACAGACGGACCGGCAGGTCTGCGGGTGCCAAACGTCATATCTTTTTACGACCTACATTTCTCGTTGTTACCTAATCAATAGTATGGTACAATTAATCACATGATACCTTAATATAAATCCGGTTTAAGGTAGTTAGTATAGCAGTAGTTCGTATAAAACAACACTACAGTACTACATTAATTTCCCCTTTAAAAATATTTAGTGATCATTTCACTTAAACATTAAATGTATAAACTATATTTTGTTAATGATAGTTACACCTGGGAAAATTACACACTTTTACAAGAAACGAACATTTAGAACAGTTAAGTCTTCGTAGAAGACTACATTGAGAACAGTTAGGTCTTGGTAGAAGACACCCTTATATAATAGTACGAATCATAGGGATTTCTATGGTTTTTTAAACGTTTACAGTTTTTTTACAAACATTTTTATACTTACTTTAATATACATTTTCCATACTTACAGTTCATATACAAACAATTTCTTACATATACATTAAGACACTAAAATACTTATGATCTCACCAGCTTTAAAGCTAATACTCTCTTTCAAAACAACTTGTATCCTCAGGTCAACCATAGACACGTACCGATGTAAGGTTTAGAGAATATGGAGCTCGTTCAAGACTCATCTTTTATTTTGATTATACTTTAGTGTCTATCATAATTTGTCAGAACACTTGTATTAAAATTATATTATTAATGCAATGGATGATGTTGTTGCTTGTTTACTACTTTTCATTGTTGTGATATTGTACATGACGTCCTCCGCCCCAGAACGTTTCCGCCGTTCTTGGTTTTGGGGTGTGACAATATAAATTAGGATTCCGTTTTTATCACGGGTTCTAACTTGTTGAATTAACACGACTACACCTCATTTTCACAAAATGTTGTTGTTTGAGTAATAGTTTTGTAAAAATTCCTACAAATCGAAATATTGGAATTTTCCAGCGAGGTCAGATGGATTTGAAAGCTAGCTCGAAATATTATATTTCAGAAAATGAATCTCAATTTTTGGTTAAGAAATGAGTGAGATATGGCAGTTTAAAGTCAGGTAAAGAATTCTGGCAGATTGCATGCATGATGATTGGTGAGAAAAGTCAGTTTTCATCATTTCTTTGAGTAAATCTTTTGAAATATTTTAAAGATATCATGATAAACTTATATTCTAGTCATGTTTCCAAATATCAAAAGATTAAAATTTATCAAAATGTATACATGCATTTATGAACAAAATTTTGTTTCTCAAAAACTCTTAACTTGAGTTTGATGTCTTAATCCTTAAAATCGATTTTTGTACTAAGATCATGAACATGAAACCTTGTTTATCATACATGCATGGTGTTAAAACACATAGATGATGTTCTAAAAACCATTTTAACAAAAAGAAAAAAGTTTGATGAAGATGAAGAAGGAGAAGAAGGAGAAAGTATAAGAAAATAGCAAAACTTGAAGGACAAGTGAAGTAGAAATCGATTTTACCTTCAAGAACACCACAATATGATGAAGATTTCAAGTTTGAGGATTGTTATTGGGTTTGTTTACTGGAAAATTTCGTGGTTCTTAGTGGGAGGAAGAGAGAAAATGTATGTGAGAGTGAAAGAGAGAAATGAGAGACATGAGAGAACAGTGTGGGAGGTGAGAAATGATTCAAATTTTGGAGAAGAGAGATAATGGGAGAGAGAGGACGAATTTTAGGGGGGGAGAGGCTCCCTCTCGCTTGTTCCTTTTATAAAAATTCAATTTTTTTATAAAAGTATCCAACTTTTTATAAAATGTGCACGTTAACCTAGTTTTTATGCATAAAACTCTTAATTTTTGACTTATGAATCAAGGGTAAATGTTAATAACTAAATCATTATTTTTCATTGATTGTATTTCATAATAATTAATATGATAACATAGTATTACAAGGTTCATAATTATTTTTATAGGGTTTTTAAGGTTAAAGTTTATAAATATGAGTATTTAGGGTTTTTAGGATTTTTCGGATTTTGCTAAATTTAGATATCAAGGTAAATTGAATCTTTGAGGCTTCAAATTATTTTTGTGTTTCCTAACTCTTATTCAAGTTAGAAATAATGTTTCTAATTTATATTTATCGGTTTATTTGCATTCTATGTAGTGATTTCGAGATCCTACCGAAATTGAGTAATCAAGTATACTAGTCTTAGTCTTCAACTTTGACTTAAGTTTCTATGAGCCTTTGACCTAATTTCTACTACTAGGTCAAGTGCATGATGTGTGTATATGGTTCATGAAAAGGTGTTCGAGTCAAAGAGCGACCTGAATATCGATAGTCACTACAATTAAGTAGTTGTAGAATTCACATATCAATGTGAAATCTAAGTGCACTATCCACTGTTTCTAACTGTTTTCAAGTTTCTATTAGGTACTAAATTAGCGTATAGTTACTAAGTATAGTATGTGTCGTGCCTATAGGTGCAACTAAGTTTAGTCAAATCTAGAACTGACTAGAATTTTGACGGTTGTCACAAAGTGGCCCGTGATGGGTTCACCATCCTTCATCTTTGTTGTAATCATGGAGAAGACGATTTCATACCACTTTCGATGAGCACTTTGATGGTCTCTTTCCATCAGGTCCTGGTGCATATCAAAATAGTAGAAGTCTTGATAGGAATTTTGGAGTTCAGGAGACATGGTGGCAAGCATGATACAAGCTACCTTGGTGGTATCATTCTCACGTGCCCTGAAATCAGCAATCGCCTGATGAGTGGTAGCAGACTCATCAATTTCCTTCAGCTCCTTGTCGAGAACATATTCATTGTCCTCATAATGAGTGACCATCCTTATGTTCCTAATCCAATCATTGAAATTAGTTCCATCAATGATGACTCTCCCATAGAGGTTCATGAGAGAGAAGGAGTCGGTAAGGTTTGAGCCAGAAGCAGCATTGTTGGAAGACATCTGAAAAAGAAGAAAGACAAGGTATATTTTAGATACAGAGTCCTTAATACAACACCCAAAATGAAATATTAAGGCTAGGAACCAACACAATATTTTACAATTTGGAAGAGGGATGTCGTAATCCAAGTTGCAAAAATATTTGAAGGTAGGTAAATGACGATTTACCAATTTTCACCATGAAAAATGAAATAGATTATTAGGTTTTGAGATTCATGGAACTTTTCAAATCTCGATTATGCCCTTCAAGTTTGTGACTGGGATACAGAGGATCACAAACACAGTGTGAATAACCATGCAAATATATTTGGTACTCTTAATGTCAATTACCACGTAATCGATGTGCCATTTAACCACACATACTCCATCGATTTATGACAAACATTAAGCTACCCTTTTCCACCCTTACTAGTCCAATTTAATGTGCCGGTTAACCACACACGCTCCATCAACAACTTGGTAAGGTGCAAAATGTAATTTCATGGATTTACATCAATTTCACATTTTCCTAAAGTAACTATGATTGGGAATTTATAAAAGGTTTAGTTACTTTATATTTATCATCATACTTTTACTGAGAATTATAGTCTTTGTCCCACCCGTTAGCTAGCGACCATCCACCAGTCAAGGAAGCGGTGGCTGAGACTGACTTGTTGTTATACATAAATATATACATATACATATATATATATATATATATATATATATATATATACATACATATATATACATATATATATATATATATATATATATATATATATATATATATATATATATATATATATATATATATATTGTCACACCCCGCTAAAGCGGAAATACAGGGCGTGGCGGTACAAAGGGTTTCATAGCAAAAGATAAAGACACCACCAACCCTAGTATTAAAAAGCATTACAAATTTACAATTGGTTTGAACAACTTTAAAAAAAATTACAATGTAAATTGAAATACAACACATGCGCATGCTCTTAGAAGTGATGTGTCTCTACGTGCCTCTTAGTAGATGATTCCTGAAAAAGCATGTAAAACGAGCGACAACTATAGAAATAGTTGATGAGTACTCACATATATAAAATAATATTAGTTTCATGAATTGAACTCAATGTTCTGATACGAGTTTCGATAAATGAAAATAAAATCCAAAAATGAGTAAATAAGTTTGGATAAACAAAGTTTGTTGTCATCATGAGAAATGACGTATGTTGCCAAAATGACATGTAACGTTCATATTCTCATGGAAAAAAAAAGTTTCCATAAATAGAAATATATTGCCAAATATGAGTAAATAAGTTTGCGTTAACAAAGTTTGTTGTCCTCATGAGAAATGAAGTATGTTGCCCAAATGAGATGAAATGTTCATATTCTCATAGGAAATAAAGTTTCCATAAATTGAAATATATTGCAACTATGAGTAAATAAGTTTGCATAAACAAAGATTGTTGTCATCATGAGAAATGAAGTATCTTGCTCAAATGAGATGCAACGTTCATATTCTCATGGGAAATAAAGTTTCCATAAATAGAAATATATTGCGATAACGATTAAATAAGTTTGCATAAACAAAGTTCATTGTCATCATGAGAGATAAAATATGTTGCCCAAATGAGATTCAACGTTCATATTCTCATGGGAAATAAAGTTTCCATAAATAGAAATATATTGCAAAAAAAAACGAGTAAACATGTTTGCATAAACAAAGTTCGTTGTCATCATGAGAGATAAAGTATGCTGCCCAAATGCGATGCAACATTCATATTCTCATGGGAAATAAACTTTGTTGCTAAAACGAGATACAAGGTTCGTATGTGCATAACGATTATACCAAGAGTTCACAACCTAAGCCTAATGACCGAGGGTGTCCTCTTCAATCTCTCTTGCTAACATAGGGAAATATGGTAAAATGCACTAAAGCGAATCGTGAGAGTGAGGAGTTGTCTACCTCCTAATAGCGTTATCCATAATAACCATAGGCTCAAATGAGTTAATGAGTTGTATGAACTGATACCAAGGACTTAAACGTGATAAGGCCTCATGAATTAACAATAGCATACACATACATAGGAACATATAACAACCAAGTTTGATACAAGTCAAATTAAATACAACGAACATAAATAGTTCAGTAAATGCTTTTCCACCCCAAAACATAAGATCGGAAAATAGGGGGAGTCGTGAAGACTCACAATATGCGAAATATATCAACCAAGTTTGATACGAGTCAAAATAAATACAGTGAGCATAATTAGTTTATGAGATGGTTTTCCACCCCAAAACATAAAAACCGAAACTAGGGGAGTCGTGAATACTCACAATGCATTGAGATGATGCAAACGGTGCCTTGAACTACATTCCACTTGTACCAATACCGATTCCTACAATAATGGTATTCGTTTGTGGGTCTCTAATCGAAATCTAACACTAGTATACTTACTACTACAATATAATTAAGCCAATATTGTGTCAAAATTAATATTGATAACTTACAAACATATTTTTGTTAAAATTAAATTTTAATGAATCAATTGTTATTTAACAATTTAAGTGGAGAATTCTCATTATTGAAATGTTAATATTTAACATTTTAAGAGATGTTCCAATGATTAAATATTCAAAAACTAAATCAATTTGGTTCTAAACTTTCCAAAACTTTGCATTTCAGTTTTAATTGAAGTTAAAGACCTTAAGATAAATTCTGTTGTATTTTTGATTTGTCTAACTATTTTTTTACCATTTAATTCCTTGAATAATCATAAAATCATGGAAAATAAGTAAATTATCATTAAAAATTATTATAATTTTTTTGTAACTGTTTTATAGTGTATATAATATGGGAAAAATATCAATATGTGTTTTGAATAAGTTTAACAAAAATTTTCTGATTTTTGTGTATTTATTCTATAAAAATAGAAATAAATATATAACTGTTTCAAAAATTCTCCAAATTTTTTTTACAAGTGTTATAACACATACTTAAGCGGGAAAAAAATATAAAAATGGATTTATAAACTGTTTAACTCAATTTTATGATTTTTATGCATTTAAGTGTATTAAATCTTGGGAAAATAGAAGAAAAATAGCATACAGAAGAGAAAATCATCAACATTTTATGTAGCATCCTAATACATTTTACGAGTTTGTGGTAAATTTTCATGAATTTTTAATTAGAAAAACTATTTTTGCTGTTTTTAATCCATTATAAATACAAAAATCATGGAAAAATAGATATTCATTTTGTAAAATTCCCAAAATATATTTCTGAGTCTTAAACATCAGGTACAAGCTGCAACCAATAAGAGATAATATTTTAACATTCCCTAAAGTGGTTTTATAATTTATTGGAGCTAAATAAATAGAAAATTAAAAGCCCTAATAAACAGTAACAACAATCGATGAAACTTCATGACAGTTGTTTATTAACTTAATGGATCGCCCACGAATATTTGTAGAATTTATTTACAAGTGTAAGTATTTTATATGCTTTAACACTCTATTTTTTTATTATTTTCATATAAAAATAAATAAAATGCATATTGAGTTGAACATTTCCAGAATGTATCTTCAAATAATTTAATCACAATAAAAAAACTTTTTCTAATTTTTGATGTTGAAAAACATGCCTAAAGGCTCAACAAATTATAGAGAAAACTTGGTTCTTGTGATTTTGGTAAAGATTATTGATGTTACTTTGAGAATTTTTGCAACATGTTCCAAAGACTTTCGAATCATGATCTTTTTGTACCTCTTAACAAATAATTTTAAGTGCTCAAATTTATTTTTTTGTAGATTTTTAGTGAGGAATAAGACCTTTGAACATGCAATACAAAACTAGTATTCACAAAACGGTGCTGTTTGAGTAAGAGTGTTGTAAAAATTGCTAAAAATCGAAATATCGAAATTTTCTAGTGAGGTAAGATGGGGTTGAAAGCTAATTCATAATATTATATTTTAGAAAACGAATGTCGAATTTTGGTTAACAAATGAGTGAGATATGACAGTTTGAAATCAGGTAAAGAAATCTGGCAGATTACATGCATGATGATTGGTTAGAAAAATGAATTTTCATCATTTCTCTGAGTAAATCTTTTGAAATATTTATTGAAATCATGATAAACTCGTATTATAGTCATGTTTCCAGAGATCAAAAGAAAAAAATTTATCAAATTGTATACATGCATTTATGAACAAAATTTTGTTTCTCGAAAACTCTTAACTTGAGTTTGATGTTTTAATCCTTAAAATTGATTTTTGCACTAAGATCATGAACATGCAACCTTGTTTATCATACATGCATGGTGCTAAAACACATCCATGATGTTCTAAAAACCATTTTAACAAAAAGAAAACAGGTTTGAAGAAGATAAAGAAGTAAAAGTCAGTTTTTGAAGTAAAATGCACATGCATGGCTTAAATCATTATCTTAACATAGGTTTAATCATAGATTTTCACCATTTCTAATACATGCAACATGTTTTGGTGAGAATCTACAAGCATTAAAATCAAATATTGTTTACAAGCAAAAAGAATGCATTAGAACATCAAGATAGAAGAGAAAAATGCTAAAAAAATTGTAAGTATTGTTATGGATCTTGAAGAGATGTATATTCTTTACTTTAAATTTATTTGTGGCTTGAAAAACCCTTATGAATCTCCATAATTTCTTGGTTAAGAGGCTGTGGTTGTGGTGTTTGGAGAAAAAAATTAGAGAGAAGGTAGAGAGTGTTTTGTAGAGAGAGAAAGAAGACAGATGTGTGTATGTTGGAGAATTAGAGTGTGAAACAGAGAGATATGGGGGGGGAGAGAGAGAGAGAGAGAGAACGAATTTTACAGGACCAACTATATGGAGCACCAACTATATGGAGCGTTAAATCCGTATTGATCCTTAAGTTGCATTCTAAATTAACACTAAGTGTTAATTTTCCTCCTAATAAAGAAGATATTAGGAACAATTTGTTCACTTCCGAGTTGGCTACTTCATCTAGAAAAGATATATTCCGAAATAAGAAGGGGTAGGACGAATGAAAGGGAAGCGATCGAGGGTAAGTTCCTAAAATACGTACTAAGGGTAAGCAACGAAGTTTTGGTACATCTCAGATGTAAATGCTATATAATGTTGTTTACAAAATAAATTACGAAATGATTGAGGATCTCTATGGCTATAATTACTACTACGGTTACTCTTACAATAATAGAACTATATTCGAAGAGTATATATTATTAGAGAGTCATTATTTATAATGAAGGCGGTGAAACTTGATGATATTTTAAATCACATTGTATAGATAGCATTTTAAGTGTTTAGAAGTGATAAATATCTCACTGTTATCAAAATGAGTGTTTAGAAATGATAATTAATCTCACTATTATCAAAATGTGTAATAATTCCAAGATAATGAAGATACATATGTGGCGATCAAACGAAGTAGTAAAATAATATAAAGATCAATTAACGTTACATGTTTAGATCATCAACAAGGGAATTTATACATAAATATTTTGATTACTCTTTTGAAAAAAAATTTCTAATTGTTTATGTCAGGACAAGTTCAAGCTTACGAGTCAGAACATTTATGGAAACAAGGTTGAGAGTTTAAGAACTCACTAAAAATTAAAAAGTAGAATGCCATTTTAAGAAAGGTGTAAAAATATCGATCATTGAAAATAGTGCATTCTTAATTTAGTGTTTCTACAAAATAATTCGTTTAGAGAATAGATAATAGTAAAATTCAAGTCTTTTGATGTATTTAAAGAAAAGAAGAAATATAAGAAAACATATCCTTCACATATTTTTTTCCGGATATAGAAAAATAATAAGAACGAGGGTATTCATCTTGTGTATTAATTATAAGGAAAAATACAATGAAACTTGCATTTTAAATCAAGTTTCCGAATTTAGAACGAAAGAGCAATTGTAAATAAGGATCACTTGTTTATAGTAGCTTTCAAATTAAAAACAAGATGTATATGATAAAATGCATAATTGAATATATCAAAGTTGAGTAAATCAAAGGTATGCCTCATTACTATACACGTATTAATCGCTAAAAACAAAATGGTAGACTTCTAGCCTTTATGTATACGAACATGATACCAGGAGAAGAAAAATAGAAAGAAAGAAAGTTAGACAATGTGTAATGTTACTATTATGGGCGTGCGAGATCTAAAATCAGAAGGAGAGCGAGAAATCAGGTTCGGGGGAAAGAAAGAGTAAGGTAGCGGCGGCAATGATTGCTATTGTTAAAATTATAAGAACAATACCTATAGGTATTTTTAAAACCATGTTGAGATTTATTTCAAACTTTAATACTTGATGTATATTGATGATTAAATAGACATGTGGGAGTTTTAATGTGTTTGCTAAGGATTGCTAAAAATTCATAAGTTATTTGTTAAGTTAAACTTCATTTGTGAAAAAGAAGAAGCACTACAAATGGTAATTAAAAATCTGACAGTTTGACCTTTTAGACTAGAGTCCAACAATGGTTAAAATGAATAAGGTAAAAACTTAACATGTTTAGATGAATAATTGTGCATTGTCGAAAGTGCGTCACTGGAAGTTTAAAAGTGAACACTAAGTTTTCAAATCCTATAAATTTTAAAAACTTTATAGAATATAAAACTATATTGAAGCAAAGTACACAAATAAGGTATGTTTTGAAATACAAGCATTAGAGATATCTTATAAACATATTTGAAGTAGAAATTTGCATAAATATCACGTTGGGTTTCGAGAAAACACATTCAAGTAAATTACAATGTCTAAATGAGAAACCTGTTAAAAGTGTCAAAACAAAAGTGTTTTGAAGATTCGATGAAACTTTTTCACATAATATGAACTTCAATGTCATCTGTTTAAGTTTTATAGCATATAGTTTAAACACTTTTAAATAAGAAAATGTTTCTATGTTTTTTGAAAACGTGTCAAAATGGTAAGCAAGGATTAAAATGGTTTATATGCCCTTAAAAGCACATCTATCCATTGAAATGGATTTGAAATGAAATTAAAATAGCAAGGTTAAAACAAATATTGGTTAAATTCGGTGTTGATGAAAAGTGTTAAGTTAAAGCAAGTTGTCAAAAGATTTTTAGCGAGAATATGTCTTACATTGTTAGGAAATATCTAATAAGTTGTGTGAAGTGGTTATAAAATATTTTATCGATGATAAATAAAACCGATGAAGCAAAATAACTTTCGATGGAAGATTAAGAAGTAAGGAATAAGTATGTTAGTGTTGCTGACCGTATCTAAATACAAAGGCAAGTACAAGACGAGTATAACGCGAGTACCGATTTCTTTTTCCACAAGATAATGGACAAGAAAAATTGTAGGAAAAACGTTTTATGGTGTCAATGCAGTTTACGACCTTTTATAGAGGTGAAAGGGACACCCTATGTTAAGCTTTAAGCTCAAGGTAGAAACAACGTAGAGCTGAATCATAGCACAGTAATAAGGTCTCACATATAGGTTAAACCTCTGTGTCTCCTCCTAAGTCGAGTCTAGAATGTCCGCTAACGGTATCCAAGTGATTACTTAGTCGCGACTCATCTACCTCCTTACGCGATGCTCTAATTCTCATTCGTGTCGGTATCGAAACGCTTTTTCCTAGTTGTAACTCTAGTACGAAGACGTTGAAGAGGTATTGAGGAACAATTGGTATAGGTTTCGACTTAAAATTATTATTAATGTATATCTACCTACTAACCATACATCTAAAGTCATTAGCTACTGAGGAATACCCATTCTCAGTACTAAGTGCATTGCTCCTAGAGTGGCTAGTGATATAACCTAAGTGGTTAACCTAGCACTCTATAAGGGGTAAAAATATTTCTAAATAAAGGCATTGTGGTAAAAGTGCACTTAGTTTCTAAGTGTATCTAGATGAATACATATGACATGCAATGCCCGTACGCACACCGAAAAAGTTTGTTTTTCAAAAGCTCAAGCTGAAAATCGTTTTGAAGATAATTCTACTTTAACCATTTCAAGCCTCGCATTAAGTTTCCTTAATTAAGCATAGTTTACCAGGCTATACTTAATTAAAGTCTAATAATGCATACTAGAATTAGTTATACTAGTAGTATGTTCAGTATTTTAAAAATGTTTTGAAATTTTTTGGCTATAGTTGTGGTTCTCCAAAGGAAAACCGGTATTCTCTATAAGCTTCGGCTCTGATACCATTTCTGTCACACCCCACTAAAGTGGAAATACAGGGCGTGGCGGTACAAAGGGTTTCATAGCAAAACATAAGACAACACCAACCATAATATTAAAAAGCATTACAAATTTACAATTGGTTTGAACAACTTTAAGAAAACAAATTACAATGTGAATTTAAATACAACACGTGTGCATGCTCCTAAAAGTGACGTGTCTCTATGTGCCTCTTACAAGATGATTCCTGAAAAAGCATGTAAAACAAGCGTCAACTATAAAAATAGTTGGTGAGTACTCACAGATTTAAAAATAATATTAGTTTCATGAACTGAACTCAATGTTCTGATAAGAGTTTCCATAAATGAAAATATATTCCAAAAATGAGTAAACAAGTTTGCATAAACAAAGTTTGTTGTCATCATCAGAAATGAAGTATGTTGCCCAAATCAGATGTAACGTTCATATTCTCATGGAAAATAAAGTTTCCATAAATAGAAATATATTGAAAATATGAGTAAATAAGTTTGCGTAAACAAAGTTTGTTGCATCATGAGAAATGAAGTATGTTGCCCAAATGAGATGTAATGTTCATATTCTCATGGGAAATAAAGTTTCGATAAATAGAAATATATTGCAAATATGAGTAAATAAGTTTGCGTAAACAAAGTTTGTTGTCATCATGAGAAATGAAGTATGTTGCCCAAATGAGATGCAACGTTTATATTCTCATGGGAAATAATGTTTCCATAAATAGAAATATATTGCAAAAACGAGTAAATATGTTTGCATAACCAAAGTTCGTTGTCATTGTGAGAGATAAAGTATGTTGCCCAAATGAGATGCAATGTTAATATTCTCAAGGGAAATAAAGATTCCATAAATAGAAATATATCGCAAAAAAATGAGTAAACAAGTTTGCATAAACAATGTTCGTTGTCGTCCTGAGAGATAAAGTATGTTGCCCAAATGAGATGCAACGTTCATATTCTCATGGGATATAAAGTTTTTTGCTAAAACGAGATACAAGGTTCGTATGTGCATAATGATTAAAGCATGAGTTTACAACCAAAGCCAAATGACCGAGGGTGCCCTCTTCTATGTCTATCACTAACATAGGGAAATATGGTAAAATGCACTCAAGCGAATCGTGCGAGTGAGGAGTTGTCTACCTCCTAATAGCGCTATCCATAAAAACCATAGGCTCAAAGGAGTTAATGAGTTGTGTGAACTGATTCCAGGGACTTAAACGCGATAAGGCCTCATAAATTAACAATAACACACACATACATAGCAGCAGATAGCAACCAAGTTTGATACAAGTCAAATTAAATACCACGAACATAAATAGTTTAGGACATGCTTTTCCACACCAAAAGATAAAAACCGAAAAGAGGGGGAGTCTTGAATACTCATAATATGCAAAATATATCAACCAAGTTTGATACAAGTCAAAATAAATACAACGATCATAAATAGTTTACGACATGCTTTTCCACCGCTAAACATAAAAACGGAAAATAGGGGGAGTCGTGAATACTCACAATGCATTGAGATGATGCAAATGGTGTCTTGAACTACGTTCCACTTGTACCACTACTGATTCCTAAAATAATGGTATTCGCTAGTGAGTATCTAATCGAAATCTAACACTAGTATACTTACTACTACAATAGAATTATGTCAATATTATTTCAAAATTAATATTGATAACTTACAAACATATTTATGTGAAAATTAAATTTTAATGAATCAATTGTTATATAAAAATTTAAATGGAAAATTCTCCTTATTGAAATTTTAATATTTAACATTTTAAGTGGTGTTCCAATGATTAAATATTCAAAAACTAAATCAATTTGGCTCTAAACTTTCTCATACTTTGCATTTCGGTTTTAAAAGTGAAAGACCTTAAGATAAATTTTCTTGAATTTATGATTTGTCTAACTATTTTTTACCGTTTAATTCCTTGAATAATCATAATATCTTGGAAAATAAGTAAATTATCATGAAAAATTCTTATAATTTTTGTGTAACTGTTTTAGAGTGTAGATAATATGGGAAAAATATCGATATGTGTTTTCAGAAACTTTAACAATTTTTTTTTTTGTGTATTTATTCTATAAAAATAGAAATAAATATATAAATGTTTTCAAAAATTCACCAAACTTTTTTTACAAGTGTTATTACATATACTTAAGCTGGAAAAAATATAAAAATGGATTTATAAACTGTTTAACCCACTTTTTATGATTTTTATGCATTTAAGTGTATTAAATCTTGGGAAAATAGAAGAAACAAATCATCAACAATTTTATGTAGCACCATAATACATTATAAGAGTTTCTTGTAAATTTTCATGAATTTGGGATGAGTAAAACTATTTTTCTGTTTCTAATCCATTATAATCACAAAATTCATGGAAAAATAGATATTCATTTTGAAAAATTCCCAAAATATTTTTCTGAATCTTAAACATAAGGTAGGAGCTACGGCAAATAAGAAATAATATGTTTACTTTCCCTAAAGTGGTTTTATGATTTATTGGAGCTAAATAAAAAGAAAATTAATAACCATATTAACAGTAACAACAATTGATGAAACCGCATGAGAGTTGTTTATTAATTTAAGGGATCGTCCACAAATATTTATAGAATTTAATTACTAGTGTAAGTATTTTATATGCTTTAACACTCTATTTTCTTATTATATTCATGTAAAAATAAATGAAATATATATTGAGCTCAAAATTTCCAGAATGCATCTTCAAACAATTTAATAACTATAAAAAATCTTTTTCTTATTTTTGATGTCGAAAACTATATTCTAAAGGCTCAAACAATTATAGAGAAAACTTGGTTCTTGTGATTGTGGTAAAGATTATTGATGTTAGTTAGAGATTTTTTTCAACATGTTCCAAAGACTTTTGAATCAAGATCTTTTTGTACCTCTTAATAAATGATGTTAGGTGCTCAAATTTATTTTTTGTAGATTTTTAGTGAGGAATAAGACCTTTGAACATGCAATAGAAAGCTAGTATTCACCAAAAGGTGCTGTTTTAGCAACAATATTGTAAAAATTGCTAAAATTCGAAATATTAAAATTTTCCAGTGAGGTCAGATGGGTTTGAAAGCTAACTCAAAATATTATATTTTACAAAAGAGAATCTCTAATTTTGGTTAAGAAATGAGTGAGATATGGCAGTTTGAAATAAGGTTAAGAAATCTAGCAGATTGCATGCATGATGATTGGTTAGAAAAATGAATTTTCATCATTTCTCTGAGTAAATTTTTGAAATATTTATTGAAATCAGGATAAAATCATATTATAGTCATGTTTCTAGAGATCAAAAGATTAAAACTTATCAAAATGTATACATGCATTTATGAACAAAATTTTGCTTCTCAAAAACTCTTAACTTGAGTTTGATGTTTTAATCCTTAAAATAGATTTTCGCACTAAGATCATTAACATGCAACCTTGTTTATCTTACATGCATGGTGATAAAACACATCCATGATGTTCTAAAAACCATTTTAACAAAAAGAAACCAAGTTTGAAGAAGATGAAGAAGTAGAAGTAAAATGCACATGCATGGCTTAAATTGTTGTCTTAACATAGATTTGATCATGGATTTTCACCATTTCTAATACATGCAACATGTTTTGGTGAGAATCTACAAGCATTAAAATCAAATATTGTTTACAAGAAAAAAGAATGCCTTAGAACATCAGGATAGAAGTGAAAAAGGCTAAAAAAAATTGAAACTATTGTTATGAATATTCAAGATATGTATGTTCTTTACCTTAAATTTATTTGTGGCTTGAAAAATCCTTATGGATTTCCATAATTTCGTGGTTAAGAGGCTGTGGTTGTGGTGTTTGGAGAAAAAAAAATTAGAGAGAAGGTAGAGAGAGTTTTCTAGAGAGAGAAAGAAGAGAGACGTGTGTATGTTGGAGAATGAGAGTGAGAGAGAGAGAGAGATATGGGGAGGGAGAGAACGAATTTTAGGGGATAATACCCCTTTCTAATTCATTTTCTTTTATAAATTTTAATTTCTTTTATAAAATATCTCAATTTATATATAAAATGTGCACTAAAATCAAGTTTTTATTCTTAAAACCTTGATTTTTTGATTTATAAATTAAGGTTAAATGTTAATGAGTTAAATTTTATTTTCCTTGAATGCATTTTCTTAATTTTAATTATTATTAGATCATAATATGAGGTTCATAAGTATTTTTATAGAAGTTTTAAGGTTAGATTTCATAAATTTAGGTTTTTAAGGTATTTAGGGTTTTTGAGAGTTTATAAATCTTTAGATATGAAAATCAATAGAATCTTTGGGACTTCAAATTATCTTATGTTATTATAACTCTTGTATAGTTATAAATAATGTTTGTAACTTATTTTATCGGTTTATTGGCATTCTATGTAGTGGTTTCCTCATTCAAGTGAAATTGAGGAATCAAGTATACTAGTCATAGTTTTCAACTTTGACTTAAGTTTCTATGAGACTTGGACCTAATTTATACCACAAGATCAAGTGCATGATGTGTATATGGTTCATCAAAAGGTGATCGAGTCAAAGAGTGACCCGGATATGGATAGTCCCTACAGTTAAGTAGTTATAGAATTCACATATCAATGTGAAATCTAAGTAGATTATCCGTTGTTTCTAATTGTTTTCAAGTTTCTATTAGGTTATAACTTAGCTTCTAGTTACTAAGTATAGTAAGTGTTAGGCCTATACGTGCAACTAAGTTTCTCAATTCTAGAACCGACTCGAATTTTGAAGGTTGTCACAGTCTCCCCCGGTTGAAAGAATTTTTCCCGAAATTCAATTTTGGACGTATTCTATTAGAACTCAGCCGACTACAATTGTATAGTTGGAGAGGTTATGACATGAATAGCTCTTTGATTATTTTGGGTTAATTCCTCAATGGAAGAGCCCAATTCTTTAGCTATAATCAAATTAGCGTTTCCTTAATTCGAGTTCTACAGTCTAGATTGTGGGAAATTAGGATATGGAAATCATGATCCAACCATGGCGACCTAGTAGAAAAAGATCATGTAGTTAGATATTATCTGACTTAAAAGAGCGCTATAAGTTTTGCTGAAGCACCAAATCAACTGAGCGTTAAATCCACATTGATCCTTAAGATGAATTCTAAATTAGCACTAAGTGTAAATTCAGCGCCTAATAAAGAAGATATTAGGAACAATTAGTTCACTTCCGGGTTAGCTACTACATCTGGAAAGATATATTCCCAAATAATAAGGGGTAGCACGAATGAAAGGGAAGTGATCGAGGGAATGTTCCTAAAATACATACTAAGGGTAGGAAACGACGTTTTGGTACATCTCATAGGTAAAGGCTATTTAATGTCGTCTACAAAATAAATTACAAAATGATTGAGGATCTATGTGACTATAATTACTACTACGGTTACTCTTACAATAATAGAACTATATTCGAAGACTATATATAATTAGAGAGTCATTGTTTCTAATGAAGGCGGTGAAAGTTTATGATATTTTAAATCTCATTGTGTAGATAGCATTTTAAGTGTTTAGAAGTGATAAAATCTCATTGTCATCAAAATGTGTGTTTAGAAATGATAATTAATCTCACTATTATCAAAATGTGTAATGATTCCAAGATAATGAAGATACATGTGTGGCGATCAAACGAAGTAGTAAAATAATATAAAGATTAATTAAGGTTACATGTTTAAGTCATCAATAAGGGAATTTATACATAAATATTTTGATTACTCTTTTGAAAAAAATTGTCTAGTTGTTTAAGTTATGACAAATTCAAGCTTACGAGTTAGAACATTTATGGAAACAAGGTTATGAGTGTACGAACTCATTGAAAAATTACAAAGTAGAATGTTATTTTAACAAATGTGTAAAAATATCGATCATTGAAAATAGTGTATTCTTAATTTAGTGTTTCTACAAAATCAAACATTTAAGGAATAGATAATAGTAAAATTCAAGACTTTTCATGTATTTAAGAAAAGAAGAAACATAAGAAAACATATCCGTCACATATATTTTTCCGGATATAGAAAAATGATAAGAACGAGGGTATTCATCTTGTGTATTAATTATAAGGAAAAATACAATGAAAGTTGCATTTTAAATCAAGTTTCCGAATTTAGAGCGAAAGAGAAAATGTAAATAAGGATCACTTGTTTCTAGTAGCTTTCAAAATAAAAACAAAATGTATATGTGTCACACCCCGAAAACCCAAGGCGAAAACATTTTCGGGGCGGACTCCACGTTGAGTATCAAATCCAATGTACATAGTAAGCAAAGTAAACAACGATTACATTACATATAAAGATTTTACATTTGTTTTAAAGTAAAAAGTATTACAAGTGTGATACATATGTATATATATATATATATATATATATATATATATATATATATATATAGGCAAAAGTAAGACGTGTCTTCTACGCACTCCGTCTTCGCCAAAAGGATCATTGGGTACCTGTCTAATGCGGACCTAAGAATACAAGCAGTTTGAAAATCAGCATAAAGCTGGTGAGTTCATAAGCGGTTTTGTTTTCTGAAAATGTATTTGTTTCCTTTCTGTTTTCTGAAAAAGTTATACACCAAGAAAATCCCATATTTTCTTAACGTTGGTTACTAATCCGAAATGTAATGTAAAAGATGTATACTGAAAACATGGTTACTCTTGTGAATTGTAAAGTTTAGTTATCTAGTTTGTTACACGAATCTAGTTATGTACAAATGTTACCCCAGGAAAATCCCATATTTTCCTGAAAGTTGATTACCAATCTATAATGTGAAAGATGTATACTGAAAACCTGGTTGTCCTTGTGAATTGTATTAGTTTTAACGCGTATATAAAACTAATATGTACAAAGTAAACCAGTTCCTGAATCCATTATTACTAAATAGTAAATCTCTGTTATCCAAATTGCGAGTTCCATAACCATACAATAGACTAGATATGGCAATATGTAGTCCACATCACCTTATGACTTTCGCCACCCTTGAACCTTTCGGTTTGGCTGTAGCTAGCAGCCAGGTGTGGGGTAGTCAGTCCCGTATAGATCTATACACTCAAGTCATGCTCCCTATCTAAGAGATTCTGGTTACGGGTGCGGTCCTCCACTCGCATATCTCTGTAGAGTGTTCTCCGAGGGCGTGTCTCCAATTTATAGGAATAACAAATTTACTAGTAATAACGCAGAAAGATCAAATGACGATCCTCCACTCGCGTATCTCACTGGAGTGTTACCGAGGACAAAAACAATATACTAAGTTTCATGTTCAAAGTTCAAATGTTATGCTTTTAACTATTATATTGTGGAAACCATTTGTGAAAAATATAAAGTATAACATTTTATAATGCTTTTCACAAATAAGATGATAATGTGTTCTGCAAGTTCATATTGTTATTAGATATGATTATCAGTGTTAAAAGCATATGTAATATGAAACATAACACATGTAAAGCAAGTTTTGAGTACAAGTATTCCTTGTACTTTGCTTGTATTCTCCCCCTGAAAACAGTGAAAAACATTGAAAAAGGGTAGGGGTATGAACTCACCAGACGAGAAAACGCGACGATTTGGATGCTAAATGTCGGTTCGGGGCTTGTTAACGCGCGAGGTTCCTATGTAATTTATAATGATATACAAATATATCTGATTAGAATTTAATTCACTAATTAGACATGATCATACACCCAATTACAAGAAAACACTTCAAATTAAGTGTTTGGAGTGACCCGGGTGACATCTACGGATGTATAGTGCTTGGATAATGTGTTTACTCTTCAAGAGTAAACTCCTCATGGAGTTTTCGGCCCTAATACCAACTCCACATGATTTCACGGCCGTGAACTCAGTGATGAGGGTTGTATGGTGTCAAATGGTCAATTAACACTTGAGGGATGATGCTAGGTTTGGTTCTAGAGCATTGAAAAAGGATTAAACCACCAAATGGACCACTTAAAGGAGTTTACGGCAGTAAACTAGGAGTTTACCACCGTAAGCTCCCCTAAATCCATTTCGTATACGATTTGGTGGTGTAAGGTCAATCACATGTGATTTAAACACATTTTACCAGTAAAGGGGTGAATTTAGGGCGTCATTTGACATGTGTTTATGAGTTTACGGCCCAGGAACCCATCCTTGGGGGGTTTACGGCCGTAAGCTCCTAAAGGGAAGGTTTTTTTCATGCTTAAGGCCCCTAAATTGATTTTGGTTGATTCTAGAATTTAATCCAAGGCTAGTGGTATATTTAAGTGGCATTTAAACACTTGAAATTGAGTTTACTACCCACGAATATGAGTTTACGGCCCAAGCATGTTCTTGGGCTGTAAAATCAAGTTTACTCCCAAAAAGTTAAGTTTAAGGTATTCTAAGTCCATTCCATTAAGCCATCTAGCGATATCTGAGCTCCAAAGGTTGATTAGAAGGGTCTTTGGGCTCCAAAACCCATTTTATATTAGTTCACGGCCTAGGACTGTTCTAGGGCCGTAAACTCATGATAATGGTCCTATTCCATAGTTTGACCACGAATTTGGAAGCTAGAGAGGTTGTACAACAAGTTAGGAAGGTTACCTTGATGAAATGGAGCTTTAATATGATGATTTTGGACATTAAGTTTGGATTGAGGAGAAAGGTTAGAGAGAGAGTAGTGAGAGAGTACAAAAGCTTCAAATGGAAGCTTAATTCACTTTAAATATGTTCCAAGTTCGGGACACGGTGGAATTCTACCCGATACTGACGTTAGACGTGGCTTTTGGTCGCACCCGATTAAGTTGTCGTAACCCGATATTGTCGATTCTAAAAATTTTCCGGTTACTAATATGGGGTGATAATATGAGTTCTAAACGCGTTAGGACACCCATTAAGTCATAGTAGAAATCCCACATTTATGACTTAACTTAATGACGTAAACGGAAGTGAAATTCGAAAAAAGATGCGAATACTTCTGCTTCATCGAGTCTTCACGCTCCCAAGTGAATTCCAGTCCCCGCTTGGCATTCTAGCGAACCTTCACTATCGGGATGCGACTTTGTTTCGTGCGTTTGATGTCTCGATCCATGATTTCGATTGGTTCTTCCACGAAGTTCAATTTTTCGTTGATCTCAATCTCATCTAGAGGAATCACGAGGGTTTCATCGGATAAGTACTTCTTAAGGTTAGAGACATGGAAGACAGGATGAATGTTGCTGAGTTCATGGGGTAATCGAAGTTTATAGGCTACCGGACCGATCCTGGCAAGGATCTCGAAGGGTCCAATGTACCTCGGGTTAAGTTTCCCACGTTTTGCAAAGTGTACCATGCCTTTCCAGGGCGAGACCTTCAACATGACACGGTCTCCAACCTGGAATTCCAGAGGTTTCCGTTGATTATCGACATAACTCTTTTGGCGATCTCGTGAAGCTTTCAATCGCTCCCAGATTTGGATGATCTTTTCGGTGGTTTTGCGAATGATTTCAGGACCAGTGAGAGCACTGTCAGGGAATCGACTCTTGGGTAGCTGTGTTTCCCCTACCTCAGCCCAGCATAGAGGGGATATGCACTTGCGACCGTCGAGGGCTTTAAACAAAGCAGCCTTGATGCTGGTGTGGTAACTGTTGTTGTACGAGAACTCGGTCAAAGGCAAATGTGTGTCCCACGACTTTCCGAAATCGATGACACATGCTCTAAGCATGTCTTCCAGAGTTTGGATAGTTCTCTCACTCTGTCTATTGGTCTGAGGATGATAGGCCGTACTCATGTCTAGCCTCGTTCCAAGAGCTTTCTGAAGGGACTGCCAAAACCTAGAGGTAAACCTGCTATCTCGGTCGGAGATAATGGACGCAGGTACACCGTGTAGTCAGACTACCTCCTGGATGTAGATCCGCGCGAGTCTTTCCATCTTGAATGATTCTTTGATCTAGATGAAGTGAGCAGATTTTGTCAAACGATCGACAAGTACCCAAATGGTGTCATACCCACTCGGACACTTGGGTAACTTGGTGATGAAGTCCATGGTAATCATTTCCCATTTCCACTCCGGTATTTCGGGTTGCTGGAGCAGACCTGAGGGTTTCTGTTACTCAAATTTCACCTTGGCGAAATCAAGCACTTGCCCACAAATGTAGCGATCTCAACTTTCATGTTGTGCCACCAGTATTGTTTCTTAAGATCCAAGTACATCTTATCAGAACTCGGGTGAATGGAGTATCTAGTCTTGTGTGCTTCCTCCATGAAAATTTCCCTGAATCCTCCGAACTTAGGGATCCAGACTCGGTCCATGAAACAGTTGAAGAGAATTGTTATCGAGAATTGAGAAAAGAAAAGATAGATTTGAACGATTGAAGATGAAGAACACACAGAGTAAATATTAATCAGATCTCATATTGATTAAGACTGATTACAAAATAAGCAGAAGATAGATTTGAGTTTTGACTTCGTGTTTTTCTACTTCTAGCCTTAGTCCCTATTTATAGGGAACTTACAAAAAATATACTAAGTCTATACATTTTCACTTCGCATACAAAATCACTTAGTAAAATAACATAAAATGCGAAACAATACAATACACTATTTTCGAATTTTTACAATTTACATCTACATTCTCCCCCTTTGTAAACAGTCGATGCAATTCAACTCAAAAGCTTTTGAATTGCAGAGTGAATTGTCCTTCGCACTTCTCCATACCAGGAGATCACCTTCTTCAGATCTTTCTTGTCTCCTTCGTTATTCTTCTTGTAGTTATTCATACGTACAATGAAGTGCGTATATTGCGAAGAATTATATCTTTCAATCTCTGAGACTTTGAACATAAATTTCTTCGGTTTTCCTTTTGTATGTATTCCCGAAAACACCATGCCAAATGGTTTCAGGCATATCTCACCAACAACATACTTCGACAAAGCAGATTGTGTCAAAGTATCCTCCCATGGAACTTTTACTTCTCTTCCCAGCACATTCGCTAATTCTTCATCTGTAAGAGCCAAACAATCGAAATAGTTATCGATGTATGTCTTCACGTGAGCGAATCCAACCTTGAACACATCTGTCTCAGAGCCTTTGAGATTGTTTTCTTCCATATGCTTCAGGATCAGAGCTACTTGAATTAAATCGTTGCAGTTCATCAATGGAAAATCAGCTATTGTGAAGTCATATTGTTTGTTGTCAGCTCTGATAACAAAATATCGAAAATTTTGAAGCATGTCTTCAAACAAAACATCCTTCTTTATTGTCAGCAACTTTTTGATCTTCATCAACGACCAAACTTCATTTGGATTCTTCCCCAAGACAGCATGAAATCTGATTTTCATATGAGTATAATCATCCGGATTATCAAATTTCTCACTGATCTTGTATTGAGCTGTGATGAACAACATCTCATTTATTGGGAAATCCAATTGACAATGATCTGAGTTCGCAATATCATAACTTCTTTTCGGCTTCTTCTCAAACTCATACATCTCCCTTCCTACAACTTTCGACTCTATTGTTTCATAAGAGTAAAGTTTCGTAGGATCTCCTTTGTTCATGGAGGGAGGATCACTTGCCCTTTGTCTCATGATGCTTTGAACTTGTCTCATCCTCTCCAACTCAGCCTCTGCATCAGCTTTCAACTCCTCCTTCGACTTTTCATACAATATTCCTTTTCCTTTTCCTATCACATCTTTCTGAGGTTTTGAGCTTGAACCTCCTTCGTTTTCTCCAATAACAATACCCTTGGAAACTGTTTTTGTGGTAATTGTAGTTGAAGAAATCGGTTTCGTAGGAATAGGAAGAGTAGCTACAAGCTGAGTCGATATCACTTTTACCACTGTTTTTGCCTTCTCTTCTTTACTTCGACTTTTCTCTCCCCCTTGCACCCCTGTGAAAACAGGTGGAGCACTCTTCGGTAGTAAAGAAGTGAAATTCGTAAGTGGAGCAAGAGCTTTTTGAATAGCTTGTTCTAAAGTATTAATCTTTAGAGACAAAAATTCAGGATTAAGGATTTGTGATGAAGAAGAATTCGAAACTGTTGATTTAAGCTCAGTGACCAACTTTATCAGTTGATCAAACTTCTCCGTTGTTGCGGCTTGATGAGTTTCAAGAACAAGAATATCATTGAGCTTTGGGAGTTGAGAAGAAATCTCCACAATTTGCTTTTGAAGATATGCTTGTTTTGTATGAACATCCTGAAGATCCTTCGCAAGTTCAGACTTCAACTCCTGAATCTTGAAGTTTACATCCTCACGAACTTTCTTGACATCTTGAATAAAAAGAAGGTGACGTTCTTTTGTAGCAGCTTTGAGATGTTGAACAGCAGAAGTAAAATTGTTCCCTTGTGCTTTAACTCTGAGCTCATTATTTTTATCGGATTGATCAACCTTCTCCATGATCCGTTTCTCAGCTCCTTTTATCATAACATCAACCTCCATAGCTGATATCGAAGACATTCTACCAGAATCGGCTTGCGATTGGATAATGGCCTTTAACTTTTGATTCAGAATTTTAAACTGTTTTCCTGTCATCAGCATATGATCAGGAATATCTTCTTCGTCTGAATCAAAATGAATGTCATCAAGTATTCCTCCAAAGGCACCTCCTTTGACTTCAGTATCAGACAATTGTT
The DNA here is from genome assembly GCF_002870075.4 of Lactuca sativa. Classification (NCBI taxonomy): domain Eukaryota; kingdom Viridiplantae; phylum Streptophyta; class Magnoliopsida; order Asterales; family Asteraceae; genus Lactuca; species Lactuca sativa. Next base: position 239,187,400 of record NC_056626.2, read on the forward strand.
GCGAAGGTGGAGGATTTTCGGGTGATTGGGATAGAAAAAGTGTTGTGAATGGGTTTTGAAGGGCATGATCAAATATGGATGAAGTGGTGGATAAAGTGGTAATAGGTAATGAAATGGGTAAAGATGTTTGAATTGTTGGTGCAACACTTAGGATCGGTGCTCCCGTATCAGATACGTTGACAACCGTATCGGAAATAGGTACCTCCTCAGAAACTGATTTGGTAAGAACTATTTCGAGTGGGTTGGTTTGTGGAATGGTGGTAGAAATTTGCGAAGTTTGAATTATTGGTAAAGAGACATTTACCATAGAAGTGACAGGTGGAGTTTCCGGAACTACTTCTTCATCAGATGATTCATTGCGAATCACCATCTTTCTCCGTTTGACAAGCGTGCGTTGCATGTTTTTGGCAACATCTTCAGCCCGTTGTCTTTTCTTTCTTGGAGACACCGGTGCGGGAATACTGCGAATAGTAACTCCTTTACTACTCACTTCCACTTTGCGAATTTGCTTCAGAACCCCAGACTTAGAAGGTAAGGGTTCCTTCTTCGATTTGGATAAAGTTTCTTCGGTTGGAATAGCTTCATCTTGTATTGTTGGGGAGGATGAACCATTCGCAGTTTTCTTGTTAACTTTCTTTTTCTTCGATGGAGTAGCAACATCCGGTAATACTCCAGTTTGATCAGCTGTATCAATGTTTCACAAATATCTCACCAAAACTTTGTGAGTTGGAGAAACTTTGCGAAGCATCGCATCCAGAATACGAGCCACACGAGAAAAAATGGCCTCATCATCTTCTACAACTTTTGGAAATTAATAGAAGGAAAATTCAGCAACTTCAACATCTATCATCACTGGAATTGCTTCTTTCTCATAGACTTTTTCCAGGATTAAGCTCCAGTATCTTGCACAAGAAATCCCCTTCTCCGAATTTGTATTTTCCAAGCTTTTAACAAATTCCTTCCACAGCTGAGTTGCATAATCAACATTGATGTCATAGTATATGCCCATTACCATAGCATATACTTCGACTCTTCCTCTATCCAATCCGACTGATCTTCCTGTAAGACACCGTAGAAAAATACCAAAAAGAAAATTCCAGATACATGGCAATCCAGACTTCCTGAAGTCACTTATTTTCTCTAAGTCCGGTTGATGCCCCATCTCATTGAACATATGAATGATCTGCAAGTTGACAAGTTTGAAAAATGGAGGGTTGTTTGGAATCTTCAAGATTTCCACAAACAAGTTCTTGGACAGTTTAACCCGTTTGTTTTTGGTTAGATTGAAAGTAATCACATCCGTCATGTGATTGTATGATGCTGTTGAAGCTGCACGAGATAACCACACCATAGGAACAGAGAATGAACTGAACATGGCAGTTGATAAAGGTGATCGTTTCAATGCAACGATAAGCATCTTCAATTCTTTTGGATAATCTGAAACATTTGGATCAACTTGGTAATTGGTGCTTTGAATCTTCATCAGTGATTGAGAAAGAACCTCATCAGTGTTGGAATTAGTGCCTGCCATTGTTAGGGTTTGAAGAAAGAAAGTTGAAGTTTGGATCAAGGTTTAATCTTTGAAGTTTTGTGAGAGTTATTGTTTGCGTAACCGTACATAATGTTCTTGATCCCCCTTTTATAGGTTACTCAAAATTGATTTGAAATTAAAGCGGGATACATTTAATGTTATCCGATGTGGCACCTTGAAACTCGGATCATGACTGCAAAAGATAACTATGTTTCAAAAAGTAACTGTTACATCTCCTCGAAAACCGGATAGTATACCAACCATTTTGAGTATACAGCCTGTCAAGTATCCGTTATAAAATTCGAACCGGTAAAACCCTTCGCATGGAAGCAAGGCTCATTCACTTTTAGGATTTAAAGTGAAGTCATATGCCAGACTTGCGAAATCATCAGTTTGAGTTGGTTTTACTCAGAACCTCAAGGATTTCATGTGTGCATTGTGTCAATCGAAATAAGATAAGAAACAAGAAAATTTGGAATGTTGTGATGTCAAAAATTTAATTTGACATGAATGCAGTAAAACCCCAGGCAAAGGTTGCTTCGTTAATCATCAAGAGAGATAATCAACAGCTTGTGTAGTTTCCCGTGAATTACAATCGAATACTTGTAGAGAAGTATCAAAGGGCTTCTTTTAAAAGTCATTTTGGATTGGTTTGAAATTTCATTACATATCAGCCTTAACAGAAGGTGAGAAATTGTAAATGAAATTATTTGTTTAACCAGTGTAGTCAGTGACAAGTTGGCTTGTGAAAATATTTATCATGACAAGGATTTGCGAATAAAACATACACTGAAATCATATTCAAAAGAAAATTTGTTCTGGATCTTGTTGGGTAACAAACATTCTTGGTTGTGAATATTTGATCAAGACCACACATGCGAATTGAATATGATTTGAAGTTTCGAAATTTTTTATACTGAAACAAAGGTTTTGTAAAAATCTGGAACAAAGTTCCCCGTCAATTCATTAAGGTTTATGATTTTTGGGTTTCACTTTCATCATGGACTCATGATGTTAGATCATAAACTCAGAGTGGTGATTTGTCTAGGTTTTGATTGGTTTGATCAAAAACCTCAAGGACAAATCTCTTCAAAAAAAATTTGGAGTGTAAGAATTGTTTGGTTTAAAAAGATTGGATAAGAATCGAAGTGTACCTCTGTTATAATGACCAAAACAGAAAACTCTTAACTCATTTGATAAGAGTAAGGTAGCTCGTTTTGACTTATGCGAATATAAGCCTTTTTGGGAAGAAATTTTCATGAGATAATTTCATTAAGGCTTTCTTTTCACACATAGAGTCGTGTTGAGGCTTTTGCTCTACATACAACAGCATGCTTCTAGGGACATCCTAACTAGTTTGTAAAACAAATTTAATACCTTCCCATAGAAACACAAATGTATGACCACTTCGCATTATAGCCCTGTATTAAATTCTCAGCACACACAGTTTAAAGAACAAAGAAAACAAAAATATTTTTGTGATTTTTGAATTTTTCAAAATTAAAGAACAAAAAAAATAAAATCTTTTTGTATTTTTGATTTTTTAAAAGTAAAAACAAAAAAAATCTTTTTGTATTTTTGATTTTTCAAAAGAAAAGAAAAAACTTTACCGTAGTTGTCATGAGCTCAAATGCGAAAAGATGTGGATGCGAAACCATGCGAAGCCTCTAAATGAACAGTAACCTCTGAATGATGTTGACTCTTATCTAGTGAACAAAACTTTTAGTCTTGTGTTGATGAAATTAAATTCGCATTAATCATCCCCAAACCTGCTAAAATTCTAACAAATGATTTTTCATCAAGAGGTTTTGTAAAAATATCAGCAAGTTGTTCAGTTATTTTGACAAAATGAATTTCAATATTCCCATCTTCCACATGATCTTTAATAAAATGATATCGAAGAACAATGTGTTTTGTCTTTGAATGTTGCACTGGATTGTGACAAATGTGAATTGCACTTTGTGAATCACAATACAAAGGAATCTTTTTCATGTTTATTGCATAATCACAAAGTTGACTCTGAATCCAAATAATTTGCGAAGTGCAAGCAGCCGCAGATATGTATTCTGCCTCAGCGGTTGATATCGCCACACAAGTCTGTTTCTTTGATTGCCAGCTCACCAACTTTCCATCCAATAGTTGACATCCACCAGTCGTACTTTTTCTATCCAAAGTACATCCTCCTAGATCGGAATCTGAAAAAGCTTGAATGAAAAATCCTGTTTTCGCAGGATACCAAAGTCCTAAAGAAACTGTTCCCTTTAGATAGCAAAAAATATTTTTCACTTCAGTCAAATGAGGTTCTCTTGGATTAGCTTGATATCTAGCACAACAACAAACCGACAACATAATATCAGGTCTACTTGCAGTTAAGTACAATAAAGACCCTATCATGCTACGATACAATGTTAGATCAACAGCAGGAGCATCTAACGAAGGAGTTAGTCTTGTTCCTACTGCCACAGGTACTCTGAGCTTTGTGTTATTAAGCATTCCAAACTTTTCAAGCAAGTTCTTCGTATATTTTTCTTGATTGATTAAGATTCCTTCCCTGTTCTGTCTTATATTTAAACCAAGAAAATTATTAATTTTTTTCCATCATGCTCATTTCAAACTAACTTTTCATTAAATTCTCAAATTCAATTGACAATGCTGGATCAGTTGAACCAAAGATAATATCATCAACATAAATTTGAACAAGCATTAGATGACAACCAACTTTCTTGCGAAATAATGTGGGGTCAACTGATCCTTGTTTAAATTTAGATTGTTTCAAGAAATTTGTAAGTGTTGCGTACCAGGTCCTTGGTGCTTGTTTTAACCCATATACAACTTTGTCAAGGATATAAACATGATCAGGATGCTCATTGTTTACAAATCCTGGTGGTTGTTCAACATACACTGTTTCTTCGAGTTTTCCATTTAAGAATGCACATTTAACATCCATTTGATAAACATCAAAGTCTTTGTGAGCTGCATAGGCTAAAAATATGCGAACTGCTTCAAGTCTTGCAACAGGTGCAAATGTTTCTTCATAGTCAATGCCTTCTTGTTGCGAATAACCTTTAACTACTAGTCTTGCTTTATTTCGAATAATATTGCCATCTTTGTCGGTTTTGTTTTTAAAAATCCGTTTTAATCCAACAATCGAAACATCAGAAGGTTTAGAAACTAATCTCCAAACCTTGTTTCGTTCAAATTCAGCCAATTCAGATTGCATAGCAACAACCCAATCTGAGTGTTCCATAGCATTCTTTACTGTTTTTGGCTCTATTTTCAAAATAAAGATATTAAACATACAAAGTTCTTTGTTTGCATTCAGTACCTCATTTTTCGCACGAAGTTGTGCTCTAGTCAACACATCTTCTTGTGGATTACCAATTACCTGTTCTTTTGGATGATTTCTTGTCCATTTCTCAAGTGGTGGAAAATTTGGATCAAATTCTAATGGTGCATCTTCATACATATCTTCATTTTCAGATCCTGCAACAGAAAAGTTATCATTAAATTCATGAAATTCTTCATTTTTATCAAGATTAATTGTCTCTGTTTCATCATGCTCCCCCTCAACATGATCTGCATCTTGATACTCCCCCTCAAAATGATGTTCTTGTTGATTTTGCGAATGCTCCCCCTCAACTTGATGATTCATAATTTCTTTCTCCCCTTCAAAATTTGGCAAACAATCTTCATGAATACTCGTATGTTTTGAAGATTCTGATGTTTGATTATCTGGAGCATTATTTTCTGCATCAATTGCCCTGTCAGGAATTCCGAAAATTAAGTCATAATCAAAATCATTGATTTCAGAATTATCAATTTGAGTATTTGAATCCACAAGTATTGGTTTATTATCGAATTTACTATCAATTTGTTTAAGATAGTAATCATCAAATGTTAAATTGAAAGTTTCTTCAATTTTTCTTGTTCGTTTATTAAGCACTCTATATGCAACTGAATTCTGTGAATATCCTAAGAAGATGCCTTCATCAGCTTTAGCTTGAAACTTGGACAAATTATCTTTCAGATTCATGATAAAGCACCTGCAACCAAAAACATGAAAGAATTTTACATTAGGTTTCCGATTATTGATTATTTCATATGGAGTAACATTGAATCTTCGATGAATGTATGATCGATTCTGAGTAAAACAGGTTGTGGACACAACTTCTGCCCAAAGATATTGAGGTAGATTCGCATATGCTAACATGGTTCTGGCTGCTTCGCATAGAGATCGATTTCTTCTTTCAACTACACCATTTTGTTGTGGAGTATATGGTGATGAGAAATTATGCGAAATGCCTTTGCTTGTGAGAAAAATGTCAAGAGTTTGATTTTTAAACTCAGAACCATTATCACTTTTAATTTTTCGTACATTCTTCTTCAGACTAATTTCAATCTTTTTGATAAAATCAATCATCGTCTGAGCAACTTCAGATTTCAACCTGAGAAAAAACACCCACGTGAATCTAGAGAAATCATCTACAACAACTAAAATATATCGCTTTTTATTTATTGTTGCAACAGTTGATGGTCCACATAGATTAATGTGAAGAAGTTCCAATGGATCTACTATTTTTGAATCTATCACAATCGGATGACCCTTTCGATGTTGTTTTCCTTGTTCGCAAGCTGCACACAAAGAATCATTGTCAAATTTTAGTACTGGTAACCCTCGAACTAAATCTTCAATTACAAGTTTATTTACATTTCGAAAGATCAAATGTGACAATCTTCTATGCCAAAGCCAGCTGAGATCATTAGATACTTTTGATAGTAAACACACAGCTGGTTTTCCCACAATCGGTTTGATGTCCAGTGTAAACATATCACCATATCTTTTGGATTTGAGGAGTATTTCATTTGTCTTTGCATTTGAAATGATACTTCCTTCTTCATTAAATACAACTTGATTTCCAGTACCCACAACAAGTTGTGATACACTTATCAAATTATGTTGAAGTCCTTCAACATAGGCAACTCTGTTTACTGTGAAGTTTCCATTTGTGACTTTCCCATATCCTTTCACTTGACACTTGTGATTATTTCCAAATTTGACTACTCCAGCATTTTCCAAGCTTCTGTAATCTCGCAAATTTTCCTTTCTTCCAGTCATATGACGAGAGCAACCACTATCAATGTACCATTTCATATCATATTGCTCGTCACATATCACCTGCATTTATTGAAAAAATTTAGGAACCCAAGACTTATTGGGTCCATCATTAGTAGAATGAAACAAATTTTTGGAATTTAAAAACCATGTTTTCACTTTGTTTGTAACAGAATCCATTATATCAACATCATCAGTTCTAGATATTGAGATATAGTCATTCAATAATTTTAGATTTCCATTTATTGTAATCTTATCCTTCACAACATTCGCATTTTTGATAATTGGTTTCCATTTTTGAACCGGAACTTGCGAATTATGAGATGATGTAATTTCAATTGAAGAATTGTTTGTGAACTTATCAAATGCACTTTTGATTTGTTCTTCTGAAAACTTCCCACTTTGATATTTCTTTCCTTTCCCTTCAAACCAATGATTGATCGTACTTACATCAGATTTTCCTTTTGTGTATGAAACTTTGGTTGGTTTTGATATTGAAGGATTTGGAGAATTTGGTTGTTTTGGTGAAAATCTCATTTTGGCTTGAGTTGAGTTTCTCAAACTTGATGAAGTATTCGTGAATTTGCCGACATTTTGAAATTTTTGATTATTTGCAAATTTTTGCGAATTCTCAAATTTTCGATTGTTGTCATATTTGCGAATATATGGAACCTTGTCAACAGAGTTTACTTGTTTATGAAAACTTGAATATGTTTGTGTGTTTTTGTTTTGAAATTTTGATGATGTTTTTGAAATTTGTTCTTTTTCATCTCTTGATTTTTCATTAGACACAACTTGCCAGAATATTGCTCTTCTTGCTTTTCTTTTTGAAACATTATTTTCTGTTGAATAATTTCCAACCATCAATTTGAATTCATGAGAATTTAGTTTCACTTCAACCTTTAAGTTTCCAACTTTTTCAAAAATTTTGTTTGATTTTTCACCTTTAACCACCCATTTTTGTAATGATTTTTGTTTTTGAAACACATAAGAATTTTGTGTTAAATTGTTTTCTTTTGTGTTTTGATTTGCGAAAAAACCTTCAGTCGTGGACTTTTGATTATCTATTTCAATCATTTTATTGAACTCAGGATGAACTTTCTCATCATTTCCAGTAGTGACAAAAACTTGATTTGGAAAAATGGTTTTATCAGTACATACAAAATTTGGATATACCACTGTGTTGGTTTCCAAATAATGTGCGCCTTTGTCATTTAAAATTTTTTCAAATTCTTTTGTATTTTCAAACACTTGATCAACCACAACCCGTTGAGGTGTTTCAGTTGAATCTTTCTTTTCTTCTTTATTTTCATTAGTGTCATCAGATTTCCAGCTTTCAACTTCCACATTATCAAACTTACAATGTTGCGAAGTTGAAGATTTATCAATTTCATCCTTTACTATTGAATCAACTTATATTTCTTTATCTTTGATCTTAGATGTGATATTAATGATTGACAATTCAAAACAATCAACCTCTTCTTCCTCTTCTATCTCACTAATTTCACTCACATTATCAGAATTTTCATCAATATCAGCATAATTGAATTGTGAGGCAAGATTTGAATTTTCAGTTTTCTTTATGATTTTCACTTGTTCACTCTTTGTTAAACTTTCATTGACAATGTTAACCAACTCATCAACATTCAGAAATTCATCAATTTTGACAATACCATATGAATATCTATCATCAGGTATTTTGTCAAATTGAGCTATTGTACTTTCGCAATCATAAGAAACAACATCAACTTTTTTACGTCCATACTCAAGAAAAGGTAAAAGTTTCCTATGTTGTTCTTCGCTAATATCAGAAGAATGATGTAAAGCTGCTAATTTTGCATACAGTCGTTTTGCAGAATTACAATATGTGTTTCTTTATGCTAGCAATAACCTGACATCATTAGTAAGATTATTCCTATCACAATCTATATTTTTGACTTGCATTTCCAATTTTTCAACTCTGCTCTTCTTTATTTCTAAATCTCTTCATGTCTCACTAAGTTGCATATTTAATTTCTTAGCTTCATTACTAGCAGACACAATAACAGAATCAAAATAAGCCACAGTATCATCAAATGAAACAATTTCAGCATCATAAGCAGATAAAGGAATATTAAAAGATTCAAGAATTGCACGTACCTTGGTTGTCATGGGTGACATGTCAGTGGATTTAGACACAAAACATATCCCTGAAATGTTCTCTTCGCAATCCTCAAAACTTGCGAACATTGCTCCATGTGTGGGATGCCTCATTTCCTCATCATCAGATCCTGAAGACCAGATCTGATAAGTTCCACTTTCTTCTTCAGCAGATTCTCCCTTAGCAACTAAAGACACTCCTTTGGTCTTAGCACGTAATTCTTCAATCTTTTCGGAGTAGTATGCTTCATCTTTAACTTTTTCTTTCTTCTCTTCTTTCTTTCGCAACATGCAATCGGCTGCGAAATGATTCGCACCATTGCAATAGTGACAGTAAATTCCTGAATCACCCTTCAACTGTTTCTCTTCATCGCATTTTTCTGTTTTTCATCTATTTTCTCCATTTTCTTTCTCTCCTCCCCTCCAGTTCTTGTGACAACATTTTTCGAATCACTATTCTTTCCTTTTGGATTAAAAGGCTTTTTGAAAAACTTCTTAACTCTGTTGTTTGAATAGAATGCTACAGCTTCATCATCGGAGTTCATCAACAATCCTTCTTCCTCTGAACCATCTTTTTCATCAGTTTCTGATATCTTTGAAACAAGAGCCAAAGGACCACCAATAGCTAGTTTTGATTCTTCATACCTTTCTGAGACCTCACATTCAGGTGTTTTCAGTTGATTGTAGAGATCATTCAATTTAGTTGTATCAAAACTTTGTTGATTCTTAATCATCATGCTCACACTTCGTCATTCCTTGCAAAGACCCATAATGAAAGTTAAATTGAATTCCATGAGAGATCTAGTGATACCATACCTATTGCAGCGAAACATAAGCTCATTCAGACGATCATAGTAATTTTCGAGAGTTTCTATATCCTTTTGTCTGAATTCCTTCAGTTCAACAAGACATTGCTTCACAGAGTTGATCTTCGTCTTTTCGCTACCTTGATACTTTTCTTTTAGAGTATTCCTGATGTCTTTGGTTGTTTTACAACTATGAATGTAATTGTAAACCACAGGAGGTAGAGCACCTCTTAGTTCCCTCATGCATCTCTTTTCATTATTCTTCATTCGTTTTCGTTGTTCTTCAACATCAGTAGATGTAGTGGATGATCCAATTTGTTGAACATTAGCAAGAGCTTGTACTGTTCCATCGATACAATTCCAAAGTTCTTCATCAATTCCATTTAAGTAATCTTCCATTCTATCAGCCCATTGATCATAGTATTCTAGAATCAACATCGGAATTTTGGTTGAGGAACCAAGCAAGTGAGAGAAAGAAGTCATTGTATTCATGTTGAAGTTCGCCATTGATGAACACAGAAAATATCTGAAAACTTGAAAACTTGATGAATTTCAGAATTTGATCAAATGAATTGATCACAAATCACGAATCGATTACTCGATTTAACAATTCAAATACAGAATCAATTCAAATCTGAAGATCAAAAGTGATTTTCAAAACCAAAAATGCGCGGAAAATTTTGAGTAAATTTTGCAACTCAAAAAGCAAATGATTCTTATACGATAATCAGATCTAAGCAGCTTGAATCCTGCTCTGATACCAATTGAAGAGAATTGTTATCGAGAATTGAGAAAAGAAAAGATAGATTTGAACGATTGAAGATGAAGAACACACAGAGTAAATATTAATCAGATCTCATATTGATTAAGACTGATTACAAAATAAGCAGAAGATAGATTTGAGTTTCGACTTGGTGTTTTTCTACTTCTAGCCTTAGTCCCTATTTATAGGGAACTTACAAAAAATATACTAAGTCTATACATTTTCACTTCGCATACAAAATGACTTAGTAAAATAACATAAAATGCGAAACAATACAATACACTATTTTCGACTTTTTACAATTTACATCTACAACAGTACACTCCGTCACCTTTGATCTCAAGTTTCTTGTCCATTCCTCTCAAAGCTTCGCTTGACACGTTCTCGGGTTTGAGGGCTTCTAATTGGGCCTCTCGGATTTGCATGGATAGATAAGGATGGATAGTCATCGTCAGGGTCTTCACTTTTCGGCTTGAACTATCCTTTCGGCTAAGGGCATCTGCTACCACATTGGCCTTACCGGGATGGTAGCGGATTTCACACTCATAATCGCTGAGTAGTTCTACCCATCGCTGTTGCCTCATGTTTAAGTCTTTCTGATAAAAAATGTGTTGCAGGCTCTTATGGTCAGTGAAGATTGTACACTTGGTTCCGTAGAGATAATATCTCCAAATCTTCAGTGCAAAGACTATGGCTCCTAGTTCCAAGTCATGAGTGGTATAGTTGACCTTGTGTGCGTTCAGCTGTCTCGAGGCATATGTAATCACCTTTCCTCTTTGCATAAGCACACAGCCTAAGCCTTGGTTAGACGCATCACAATAAACAACGAAGTCCTCTATTCCTTTAGGCATGGACAAGACCGGTGCACTACACAAGGCTCGCTTTAATGTTTGAAATGCATTTTCTTGCTTTTCACTCCAACAAAAAGGTACATCTTTATGTGTCAGAGTGGTTAGAGGTTTGGCAATTCTGGAAAAATTATGGATAAATCTCCGGTAATAGCCGACGCGACCCAAGAATTGATGAATTTCTGTGGGTGTCTTCAGTGCCGACCAATTCTCTATCACTTTGATCTTGGATGGGTCCATGTGAATACCCTCTTCGCTTACCACGCGACCGAGGAAAGTTACCTTCCGAATCCATAATTCACACTTGGAAAGTTTCGCATACAGTTTTTTGGATCTAAGGGTTTCCAACACTGACCTCAACTGTTGTTTGTGATCTTCTTCGCTTCTGGAGTAGACAAGTATGTCGTCAATGAACACGATGACGAACTTGCCTAAGAAGGGACAACACACCCGGTTCATCAGGTCCATGAACACTGCCGGTGCGTTGGTTAGACCGAAGGGCATCAATACAAAGTCGTAGTGTCGATATCGAGTCCTAAAAGTTGTTTTGGAAACATCACTCTCATGAACTCGCAGCTGATGGTACTCTGACCTAAGGTCTATCTTTTAGAAGTAGCTGGCTCCTTGAAGTTTGTCAAAGAGGTCATCTATTCGCGGAAGAGGATATCGGTTCTTGACAGTCAACTTATTCAACTAACAGTAGTCGATACACATCCGGAAGGACCTATCTTTCTCCTTCACAAAAAAAACCGGAGCTCCCTAGGGTAGGGAACTCGGTCTGATGAACCCTTTACTGAGTAACTCGTTGAGTTGGCTAGATAACTCCTGCATTTATGCTGGAGCTAGGCGATATGGAGACTTGGCTACGGGGGTAGCTCCAGGGATTAGGTCAATGTGAAATTCGACTTGACGTTCAGGAGGAATTCCCGGGAGCTCTTTGGGAAAGACATCAGGAAAGTTGCAGACTTTGGGGATGCTCGCGAGGTCTTTAACTTCCTGTTTCTCATTGATTACATGGGCTAGGAATGCTTGGCATTCCTTTCGCAAGACTTTCTGAGATTTGATGCAGGAAATGATGCGAAGATTGGAGTTGAGTTTATCGCCATAGATTATGAGAGTTTGACCCGCAAGGAGATTGAGACGAATGACTTTTTCGTAGCAAAGGATATCAGCATGATTGGGACTCAACCAATCCATGCCAATGATAACATCAAAACTCTTTACGGAAACCGGCATAAGATCGATGGGAAATGAATGATCGTTCAAGGTAAGAGTACAACCTATGAATACATCGCTAGTGCTCTCTTTCTCACCGTTAGCCATCTCGACGGTAAACGTCCCGGTTAATGGTTAAGGATTAGGTTTAAGATTATGTTTGAACGAATGACTAACAAAGATTCTTTCAGAAATCGAATCAAAAAGAATACTAGAATAAGATTTGTCGAGAAGGAACGTACCCGAAACAACGGTGGGATCGGCGACTGGCTCCTCCCGTCCCATGGCAAGGATTCTCCCGGTATTATCAGCTATTGTAACAACAGGAAAATTCAGGTCAAAATTTAAACTTTTATAAAACCGTAATTAAGTATACTAAGTGGTGGATATCGTAACAAGGTTTTCATACATATAAAGAACACAAAAATCCGAGTTATAACGAAGAAGTTATGACCATTCTAAGATTTCCGACAAAATCGGCAACACCGATTAAACGAAAAACGCGAAGTTCCAATACAATAATTTTTAGCCTTAAATATCTAAATGAAAGTCGTAGATATCATTAAACCGTGAACATACATAAAAAGAACGTCCAAATCTGACTTCGTATGAGCAGGTTATGATTTTTCTAAGTTACGAATATAACAGTATACGGCTAAAAACTCGAAATAGAGATCGAGAGATATTTAGCCGACGCAAACTAAATGAGAATTGAAGGTCTCAACAATAGAAGCGCAACGGTAAAAAGTCTGACGGAAACGGACGTCGGATGAAGGAGTTATGGAACTTTAACGGACTTTTCCTGTCCCGACGTATTAAAAATATAATATTAAAAATAAACTCAAAATTTGCCGATAATTTTCATACTGTTGTTTTGACTATCTTATGAAGTTATTATCATGCAAAACACCTCACAACACAAATTTACCCTCTTGGGGTACAATATGTTTTATAAATCGAAATATGTTTTATTTATACATTTACATGCAAATACATCATATCAAGGGTAACCATCTTTACTAAATCATTTTATGCATTGAAAGAACTTATGATTTATGCTTTGTCAAACATTGTGAAAAAGGACAATCTTTGCATACAAAACTATTACTTTAATACAGACTTAGTTGAGAATCCGTGAGACATGTACACCTTCAAATACTGCCTTTTACTAGAAGGTATCGTACAAGTCCTGTCTATAACTAGAGTCTCCCGTTCGGAGAACGTGTCAAATGTGTATAGATCTATACGGGAAGTTATGATCCTGCACTCTAACTATTAGCTACAGTCCGTCCTTTGGGGTGACAGTTTGTCATAACGCTACGACGCTTGAAGAACGTCGCTACAGGCATATTATGTTTAGTATGGTTGTAAAACTCACCGAATATACAATTATTATGGTATTATGCTTTTATGAACGAGTAGCTATTAAAACTATTCTTCATCTAACAAGTGCGATCTACATATAGCTTTATTAAATAAAACTATGCCACACCTTTTAAGCACGTTGGTTGCTTGCAATTTTCGGTCTTAGAGACTGCCAGTTATGTTAGGAAAATAAGGGTTTTTCCTGCATCTAAAAACAAACAACTAATAGAAAAATAAGGGATTTTCCTCGTGCAATTATTTACAACTTGTAACACGAACATTCATATGCATTTCATACTTTTATAAGAAAATAAGGGTTTTTCTTGGAAAACACAACAAATCATATCTCAACTATTAGCGAAAATATGGGATTTTCTGGATCTAATACATTCATTTCAACACAACGAATCATAACTCTTTTCATTTGAAAATATCGCATTTTCTGGAAAACATACACGAACTTTCAAATGGCGTACATTTTCTCAAAACACTACTTATGAACTCACCAACTTAATTGTTGACACTTTCTCTTTGAAATAACTTGTATTCTCAGGGAACCGCTAAGCAGGTTTGGAAATCAACTTTTGGGGATTAAACGTGCTGACGTTAATTACTTCTTTTGAAAGATGTTTATGTATTTATGTTTTGAACATGTAACGAATACAATTATGTAAACATTTTGGAAACCTTAATATATATGGTGGTGTGTACTTTCCTTTCTATGAACTGTTATGATACTGAATATGACGTCCTCCGCCCCCGAACGTTTCCGCCATTCTGGTTTGGGGGTGTGACAGATTGGTATCAGAGCATTGTTTATAGTGGATTAAGTATATCAAAACCATTTTTGGTATACAACTATAAACACAACTGGGCAAAAACACTCTGAGTAAGAGTCATACTTTTAAAATTAAATTTATTTATTTAGTTTTTGTAAAGTAGGCATGCATGCATTTCATATTAATAACAGGGTCAGTATCATAATTAAAACAATATAAAAGTATTATAAATAAGTTGTGCAGTGCAGGTATGCCTTGGGACATGTAATTGGAACTGGGAAGAATATAGCCTGATCAACTATATTTGTCCGAGAGCCGACAAACGTATGCCAAGGAGTGTCTGCAATGGAAAACAAATTTAAAACTTAACAAAAGCATATCGTTAAAGAATACTAAGGGAGTATTCGAGTACCTACAACCATTAAACTTAAGGGTAAATTCCATCTGCTTTAGCTTATAGTAAATTCTTAACCCTTTTCTCGTATAGACTCAATGGATGGATTCCATCACCCCGGTGACCCCTACTACCCCAACCAAGGTAATGGAGAAAGGATAGAGAATGATCCTAATGAAGGAATGCAAGAAGAATCAAACTCAGATCCCGAGGACAGTAACCTAACCTTAACGGCTCCAATTCAAAATCCTAATCCTCGATCGGAATTTCATGGCTCGACGCCCCTTTGGGCAACTAACCTGAATAAGTGGAGCCGTGAACAGGATCAACCCCTTCCATTCAACGGAGACCGAAGCTTCTACAATCTAAGCGAGGGAGGCTCAGTAGACAGAGTCCTTCCTATATTGGTTCGTCGGATTTCTCGCATTGGTGAAGAAGGACGGACGACCATCCATCGAACTGAGGAGAATGATGCGAACACTGGAGTCAACACAGTTCGCATCCGATTGTTAGGATTAGCTCACGGGAGAATCGTAAATCGAAATGAAGCATTGCAGAGAGAGCTAAAGGCAACTCAAACCGAAGTGATAGAACTTCGGGCACGCAAGGCAAGACATGAACTACGTATGCTCGAGATGGAGTGTCAGTTGGCAGAATCTTAGGCCCATATAGCCAGCTCGCGTAACAAATAATACCCGTCTGACTTCCAAAATTTTGTCATAGCATAAGACCTCGGATAAAGTCCTTACTTTTCTTAACCTTGTAATCAGAGACCTTTAGATAGGTCAAATTTTCCTAACTACAAAATGTAACGCACCACGTTTTATAATATATATGATGTATTTCCTTTCTTAAACCCTTTGCATTCCCCTCCAATTCATGAGTTTATCTACTCTCATTATGAGTCGAACACAAAACCCTATTCAAGGGTAAACCAAACTTCTGATATAACGAATCACTAATGCGCGACTTTCGAATCATTAAAACTTATAGTTTTTCTTGTTATTTCCTTATCAGAACAATGTGTCCTTGTAGATCAGCATGTAGAAACGCAACCCCATCACCTCCCCAATATGACCCCAACATAGTGCAATCTGCTATCACTGCAGCAGTAACAGCTGCACTGTCTCAAGCAAACTTTAGCGGCGCAGCAAGGACCGGAAATAATCAACTTACCAACGCAACCCCATTCCTACGATTGGACACCGCAACCTTGCCAGCTGCAGTTATAGCCACAGTGGCAGCCATTATAGCATATAATAACTCTGTCAACTCAAGCAGGGAAGGAAACGATATCAAAAATCCTAATCAAAGAAACAATTTAAGTCACCTACCAGTAGCTACCTATAAGAATACCACAAGGTGCGAACACAAGAACATGAAACGAAAACCATGGAGCGAGTGGGCAGGCAAATCAACTCAAAGAAACGCCAAAAAGCAATCAACAAACCATACCCCTACACCCAAAAGGTCGTACAATGGCAACCAGCCTAAGTGCAACCAATGCAACTTTCATCATCACGGACCCTGCCGTGAAATGCATTGCGTTAGGTGCAATCGAAAGGGACACACCGTCTGCTACTGTAGAGACCTAGCCCAACCAACTGCTCCAGCCACAAATGTAGGAGTAGATCGTGCTTGTTATGAGTGTGGAGTAACAACACACTTCCGAATGGACTGCCCGGAGTCAAACATCATGAATGCTGGTGGAGGAGGCCGAGTATTCGCAATGGGCCAAGGGGAGGCTATTGCAGACCCCACGGTTATTCTGGTTACATTTCTCCTCGATAATTTATTTACATACATATTCCATATGATAGCTGGAATGCAGAGGAGTTCCGTGAGTCACAATTTTAAAAATCTACTCGAACAAACACCCCAATCATTAAACAAAACTTTCATAGTAGTAATAATAGAGATAGACTAAAAAGCACTGAAAACACATACGTAAAATGCACTATCCCACTAACGAACGTCTTACAATGAGAAGTACCGACATCGGCATTCGACGTGGATTGGTGTGGCCCTACCCATACCAGTTCCATGTGTTATAAAAGACCCTTTCACTTTAACCATCGACTAACGAAACCCGATCGATTTATAACGACAAACCCGACACAAACCCCAATTGGTTTCTAGTTTCAAAACCTCGAGGTACTCATATGAGGAATCTTTACAACCTTCCCGTAGTATCCCCCAACATATCATTTAGAAATACCACGCATACAACAAGTCAAATCCAAGCTCAGAAACTAGGAGGGAATTCAACCATTAGCTGCAAAACGTAGCTTCCCTAATTCATCGAGTGAATATGCTAACATTTAGAAGAACATAAGTAAATAAACCCAAAACCACATGATCCCGATCAGTCAAAGTGATAGACGGGGTAATGAAGGTCCGCGGAAACACTCACATTAGGTTCTAGATTCATAAAGGAACAAAAGGAACAAATGGACCAGAAGCAATCATGCCTGCACGCAAGAGTTGGAGTCCCAGTCAATATGCGAATTTCGGGACGAAATTCTCTCTAACGGGGGGATTATGTAACAACTGCAAAATTCAGGTCAAATTTTAAACTTTTATAAAACCGTAATTAAGTATACTAAGTGGTAGATATCGTAACAAGGTTTTCATACATATAAAGAACACAAAAATCCGAGTTATAACGAAGAAGTTATGACCATTCTAAGATTTCTGACAAAACCGACAACACTGATTAAATGAAAAACGGGAAGTTCCAATACAATACTTTTTAGCCTTAAATATCTAAATGAAAGTCGTACATATCATTAAACCGTGAACATACATAAAAAGAACGTCAAAATATGACTTCGTATGAGGAAGTTATGATTTTTCTAAGTTACGAATATAACAGTACACGGCTAAACACTCGAAATAGAGATCGAGAGACATTTAGCCGACGCAAACTAAATGAGAATTGAAGGTCTCAACAATAGAAGCGCAACGGTAAAAGTCTGACGGAAACGGACGTCGGATGAAAGAGTTATCGAACTTTAACGGACTTTTCCTGTCCCGACGTATTAAAAATATAATATTAAAAATAAACTCAAAATTTGCCGACGGAGTCTAAAGGAAAGTTGTAGATCGTAGTCTCATGTTCGCGT
Source organism: Lactuca sativa (assembly GCF_002870075.4). Classification (NCBI taxonomy): domain Eukaryota; kingdom Viridiplantae; phylum Streptophyta; class Magnoliopsida; order Asterales; family Asteraceae; genus Lactuca; species Lactuca sativa. The sequence goes on from NC_056626.2 coordinate 239,205,478, forward strand.
GGATATAAAGAACATCGAAAACGGAGTTCGTATGACGAAGATATGAATTTTCGAAGTTTGCTAAAAAATAAAAATATAAATTAAATTAAAAATCCGGTATTATCCGAAGGAGGAGTCATCGGACCAATCCGGGTTACGCCCAGCGTACCCTCGTACGCCCAGCGTACTCGGATGATAGGCTCCTGATTGCCCACGCCGCTTCGATGCTTCATCCGAGGATGCGGTAAGCCATGACGTTGCGTACGCCCAGCGTACCCTCGCTAGTACGCCCAGCGTACGCGAGGCCTTCAGCCCCTATAAAAGGGATGCGAGGGTGCCAACCATTTTTGCTAATTTCCTTCCTTTCTCGCACCGAAGCTCTGTGTTTCAACCAATCAGAACCATCCTGAAGCCCCGGCTCCCATACTCAAGCCCCGAAGAAAGTTTCACACTCCCGAGATTCTCGAGAATCCCAAGAAAATCCGCTTTCTCGGGTGGAAGTTCTGCTCGGTTTTCGTCTCGCTTTCTTCAATCTATCAAGTGAGTTCATACCCCTACAACCACACTTTAAATGCTTTTTAAATGCTTTTTACACACTTTTAACGGGGAATACAAATTAAAACACGACCTAAATCGTGTGAAACATCGATCTTTTGCTATACTTTTCATAATGTTGTTTTAACTATCTTATGAAGTTATTATCATGCAAAACACCTCACAACACAACTTTACCCTCTTGGGGTACAATATGTTTTATAAATAGAAATATGTTTTATCTATACATTTACATACAAATACATCATTTCAAGGGTCACCATCTTTACTAAATAATTTTATGCATTCAAGGAACTTATGATTTATGCTTTGTCAAACATTGTGAAAAAGGATAATCTTTGCATACAAAACTGTTACTTTAATACAGACGTAGTTGAGAATCTGTGAGACATGTACATCTTCAAATACTGCCTGTTGCTAGAAGGTATCGCTACAAGTCATGTCTATAACCAGAGTCTCCCATTCGGAGAACGTGTCAAATGTGTATAGATCTATACGGAAACTCATGATCTCGCGCCCTGACTGTTAGCTACAGTCCGTCCTTTGGGGTGACAGTTTGTCATAACGCTACGACGCCTGAAGAACGTCGCTACAGACATATTATGTTTAGTATGGTTATAAAACTCACCGGATATACGATTATTACGGTATTATGCTTTTATGAACGAGTAGCTATTAAAACTACTCTTCATCTAACAAGTGCGATCTACGTATAACTTTATTAAATAAAACTATGCCACACCTTTTAAGCACGTCGGTTGCTTGCGATTTTCGGTCATAGAGACTGCCAGTTATGTTAGGAAAATAAGGGTTTTTCCTGCATCTAAAAACAAACAACTAATAGGAAAATAAGGGTTTTTCCTGGTGCAATTATTTACAACTTGTAACATGAACATTCATATGCATTTCATACTTTTATAAGAAAATAAGGGTTTTTTCTTGGAAAACACAACAAATCATATCTCAGCTATTAGGGAAAATATGAGATTTTCTGGATCTAATACATTCATTTCAACACAACGAATCATAACTCTTTTCATTTGAAAATACCGCGTTTTCTGGAAAACATACACGAACTTTCGAATGGCGTACATTTTCTCAAAACACTACTTATGAACTCACCAACTTAATTGCTGACACTTTCTCTTTGAAATAACTTGTATTCTCGGGGAACCGCTAAGCAGGTTTGGAAATCAACTTTTGGGGATTAAACGTGCTGACGTTAATTACTTGTTTTGAAAGATGTTTATGTATTTATCTTTTGAACATGTAACGAATACAATTATGTAAACATTTTGTAAACCTTAATATATATGGTGGTGTGTATTTTCCTTTCTATGAACTGTTATGATACTGAATATGACGTCCTCCACCCCTGAATGTGACAACTATCATCTTTTTGGGGCAGTTCCTCTTGAAATGCCCGACTTCTCCACAATTGTAGCAGGCTTGACCAACACCTGCTCCAGAAGATTGATTTGCGGATTGCATTGGTGCTTTGTAGAATCGGACCGTCTGCCCCTTTTTACCAAAATTGGTGCATGACAGCTCATGACAGGGGCCGGGGTTATGGTGGTATTTACACTTTTCACACTGGGGAAGGTTACCAGCATACGTACTAGTAGGTGTTTGAGCTGTAGATCCCACAACAGAAGCAGCAACAACGGGGGTAGTAGCAGCATGGACTGCTACTGTCTTTTGTTTCTTTGAAGATCCTTGAGAAGGCTAACTTTTCTTTTTCTTCCAAAACCTCCTTTTCTCACCACTCCTCTTGGTCGGTTCAGGAATGGTGGTTGTTTCCTCAACATCATCACTGTGGTCGACTAGGGTTTGGGCTAAATTTTTGGCACTATCATATGTATCCGGCCTCGCAGAAAAGAAATTTCCTTTGGTCGGTTGGGTCAGCCCCCAAATAGATCTCTCTATCTTCTTACTCTCCGGGGTAACCAATCCTGGACAGAGTAGTGCCAAGTCATCAAATCTCGAAGTGTATGCGGCAATATCGAAACCCTTCATCTTCAGGTTCCAGAGCTCGTGCTCTAACTTCTGTATTTCGCCCCGAGGGCAGTACTCAGCTAGAAGAAGTTCCTTCATGGCCTCCAACCCATAGCATTGGCTACAGGTAGGGTCACGGATTTGACTCGGCCGTTCCACCAACTCAGGGCTTTATCAATAAAGGTACAAGCTGCGAATTTTACTTTGTCAGATTCCGAACAGGCACAGATTTCGAAGATAGATTCTATTTTTTCGAACCATCGAGTGAGGGAAATGACACCTCCAGTGCCATCAAAGAGCGTGGGTTTTGCATTCATGAAATCTTTATATGAACTCTCCTTTCAGTGTCCCTGGCTACCTTCTTGGTTTTGAGGCTGGGGACCACCTCCTGAACCACCGGGGTTCATTTGTGACATGGCGGTTGTCACTGCGGCATTAACAGCTGTCTGAAGCGTTACAAGATCAATTTGAGGAGGAGGTGGTGGCGGAGGAGGATTATTGTTCTTTGAGTTGGGTCTCTTTCTTGGAGGCATCTTGATCTAATAAGATTAGGAAGGAGAGGATGATAAGTCCTCCGAATTGAATCAAGGGATATGACAGTTATATATATTTCGAATAAGCGATAAAATAGGAAAGAGTTATCAAAGCAAACAATTTATCGCTAGAGGAATGTTCAAGGAGCAACGCCTGAATGAGGATTTCTACAAAGGATTGGCTCGAGAAATACTCCCATAGTATTTCATGATTCACCACAACCATGGTTTAATGTTTGGGGTATTAAGGTAAGTTTTAGGCATGCTGAACACCACAGTCACTCCCAAACACATGTTGGTCGTGTCTCGAATGAATATAGTTGGCTTGGCTATATTGATCCTAGACACGACTACATAACTTCCCAGGTTTAACCGCAGTATACAACACCCATTTACTTATGTTTTGTTCTACTTGTAGTTACGGATCTCGACGGTTAGGTATACTTGTATACTTTTGAAAATACTTATACTTTGAAGTATACTTTTAGTTCAGAGCACTTGGGCCCCTTAGTGTTTATACTCTTATACCATGTAAGGTTTGGTATACTTAGTTCACTGTAAAAATGGGCTCTGATACCAATCTGTCACACCCCGAAAACCCAAGGCAGAAACATTTTCGGGGCGGACTCCACGTTGACTATCAAATCCAATGTACATAGTAAGCAAAGTAAACAACCATTACATTACATATAAAGATTTTACATTTGTTTTAAAGTAAAAAGTATTACAAGTGTGATATATATATATATATATATATATATATATATATATATGTATATATATATATATATATATATATAGGCGAAAGTAAGACGTGTCTTTTACGCACTCCGTCTTCTCCAAAAGGATCATCAGGTACCTGTCTAATGAGGATCTGAGAATACAAGCAGTTTGAAAATCAGCATAAAGCTGGTGAGTTCATAAGCAGTTTTGTTTTCTGAAAATGTATTTGTTTCCTTTCTGTTTTTTGAAAAAGTGATACACCAAGAAAATCCCATATTTTCTTAAGGTTGGTTACTAATCCGAAATGTAATGTAAAAGATGTATACTGAAAACATGGTTACTCTTGTGAATTGTAAAGTTTAGTTATCTGGTTTGTTACATGAATCTAGTTATGTACAAATGTTACCCCCAGGAAAATCCCATATTTTCCTGAAAGTTGATTACCAATCTGTAATGTGAAAGATGTATACTGAAAACCTGGTTGTCCTTGTGAATTGTATTAGTTTTAACACGTATATAAAACTAATATGTACAAAGTAAACCAGTTAATGTAACCATTATTACTAAATAGTAAATCTCTGTTATCCAAATTGCGAGTTCCATAACCATACGATAGACTAGATATGGCAATATGTAGTCCACATCACCTTATGACTTTCGTCACCCTTGTTCCTTTCGGTTTGGCTATAGCTAGCAGCCAGGTGTGGGGTAGTCAGTCCCGTATAGATCTATACACTCAAGTCACGCTCCCTATCTAAGAGATTCTGGTTACGGGTGCGGTCCTCCACTCGCGTATCTCTGTGGAGTGTTCTCCGAGGGTGTGTCTCCAATTTATAGCGATAACAAATTTACTAGTAATAACACAGAAATATCAAATGACGATCTGTAACAACCCGTTATTTCCGGGCATTATAAACCGAGTCTTATAACCCCTTTTGAATGTAATGGGAATATCATCGATAAATGAATTATTCAAAAGCTCTGATTTGGAGTACGCTATGTAGTAGATATCGTCTTAAAGGTTCCAAATATATAAAGAACACTAAAATCTGAGTTATGGCGAAGAAGCTATGACCATTCTAAGATTTCTATAAAAACCGACAACACCGATCAAACGGAAAATGCAAAGTTTCAATACGATAACATTTAGCCTTAGGTATCTAAATGAAAGTCATAGATAACATTAAACCGTGAGCGTACACAAAAAGAACGTCCAAATCTGACTTCGCATGAGGAAGTTATGATTTTTCAAAGAAATTCCTTAAAAATGATTAGTTATAAAATAAATAATAAAAATAATTTTGGAATTTGCCAACGGAGTCTAAACGAAAGTTGTAGATCGTAGTCTCACCTACGCGTGGATATAAAGACCATCGAAAACGGAGTTCGTATGAAGAAGATATGGATTTTTGAAGTTTATTAAATAAATTAATTATTTATTTAATTCAAAATTCGGATATTATCCGAAGGGGAGTCAGCATCCTTCTCTGAAGTACGTGCTGCGTACTCCTGTACGCCCCGCGTAACCGAGAGGATTGGCCTCGGATCGTCCACGTCGCCATATCCGAGGAATCCGACCCGTCCGACCCGTCCGACCCGTCCGATCCGACGTCCCATCCGACCCGGCGTCCCATCCGACCCACCTCCCCAGCAACCCGTCCCATCCGACCCGAGAACCCAACAACCCGTCCCATCCGAACCGAGGCAGTCGAGGCTTCGGTCATGCATGACGTACGCGTACGCAGCGCGTACGAGCGTACGCCCCGCGTACCGAGGCAGACCAGCCTTGCTATAAATAGGATGCGAGGGTTTCCAAGAAAAGGGCTCATTTCTTCTCTCTCTCTCACAGCCTTGCCTCGTTTTACGTGTCCGCTCAAACCCGAAGCTCTGGTCTTTTTGCTCAAATCCCGAGGGTCGATTCTACTTCCGAGATTCCCGAGAATCCCGAGAAAAATCAGTTTCCCGAGACGAAACTCTGCCCGGTTTCCATCTCGCTATCTTCAAACTATCAAGTGTGTTCATATCCCCTTCGAACACTCTTTAAATACATTTTAAATGTTTTATACTCTTTTTGGGGAGGAATACAAGTTAACACATGACTAAAATCGTGTGAAACATTAACCTTTTGATATACTTTTCATACTGTTGTTTTAACTATCTTGTGAAGTTATTATGATACAAAACCCCCCCACAACACAGCTTTACCCTCTGGGGATATAATATGTTTATAAATAGAAATATGTTTTATTTATACGTTTACATACAAACACATCATATCGAGGGTAACATTCTTTACTAAGTCATTTCATGCATTCAAAGAACTTATGATTTATGCTTTGTCAAACATTGTGAAAGAGGTTAAACTTTGCATACAAACTACTACCTTATTACAGACTTAGTTGAGAATCCATGAGTCGTGTATATCTTCAAACGTTACTTTCTTTATTAGAAAATAATGCTACAAGTCCTGTCTATAACCAGAGTCTCCCGTTCGGAGAACGTGTCAAATGTGTATAGATCTATACGGGAAGTCATGATCCCGCGCCCTGACTGTTAGCTACAGTCCGTCTTTTGGGGTGACAGTTGTCATAACGCTACGACGCCTGAAGAACGTCGCTACAGGCATATTATGTTTAGTATGGTTATAAAACTCATCGGATATACAATTATTATGGTATTATGCTTTTATGAACAAGTAGTCATTAAAACTATTTCTTCATCTAATAAGTGCGATTTTCGTATAGCTTTACTATGTAAAACTATGACACGACTTACAAGCACGTCGCTTGCTTGCGATTTTCGGTCTTAAAGACTGCCAGTTATGTCAGGAAAATAAGGGTTTTTCCTGTATACAAACCAAACAACTAATAGGAAAATAAGGGATTTTCTCGGTACAATTAGTTGCAATTTACATCACGAACATTCATATGCATTTCATACTTTTATAGGAAAATAAGGGTTTTTCTGGAAAACATGCAAACACTTTCGAATGGCATACATCTTCTCAAAACACCACTTATGAACTCACCAACTTAAATGTTGACACTTTTTCTTTGAAATAACTTGTATTCACAGGAAACCGCTAGCCAGGTAGCAACTACTTCTGAAGACTAATGCACTGGCGTTAGTAACATATTTTGGATCACCATTTTATATTTGATTTCTTTTGCAAACATGTAACATCTACAATCATGTAAACTTTTCAAACATATTTATATTATGGTGGTGTGTACTTTCCTTTCTATGAACTGTTATGATACTGAATATGACGTCCTCCGCCCCCGAACGATTCCGCCGTTCTGGTTTGGGGGTGTGACAGATTGGTATCAAAGCATCGTTTATAGTGAATTAAGTATATCAAAAACATTTTTTTTATACAACTATAAACTCAACTGGGCAAAAACACTCTGAGAAGAGTCATACTTTTGAAATTAAATCTATTTAGTTTTTGTAAAGTAAGCATGCATTCATTTAGTAATAATAACAGTTCCACATCGTACCATATTAGAGGTATTATTAATAAGTTGTGCAGTACAGGTACGCCTTGGGACACGTAATCGGAACTGGGAAGGATATAGCCTGATCAACTATATTTGTCCGAGAGCCGACTAACGTGTGCCGAGGGGTGTCTGCAGTGGACAACAAATTTTAAAAACTTACCAAACCGTTATTAGAATCAAACACAATAATTTAAATACTATAGGAGTATTTGCTATCTAAACTAATTTACATGTCTTGCATGTTCCGACTTTATTCAATTCTTATGACCCTATTTCTCATACAGTCAAATGGCTGGATTCCACCACCCCAATGACCCCTACTTTCCCAACCAAGGCAACGGAGGATGGATCGAAGATGATCCCGAAGAGGATGAGGAACCCATAGAATTGGGTGATGACTCCGGTACTGACTCAGAGCCTGAAGTGATCGATCCACCACCCATTTAACCTCCTGTCCATGTGAGGAACTTCCAAGGACCCACTCCCGTCTGGGGAAGTCACCTACATCATTGGAGCCAACAACAAGGCATACGCCCTCCCTACGGCATGTGTCGGGACTTCTATGATGTCCGTGGTGGATGTTCGGCTGATCGAGCACTCCCGGTAATGGTGGGTAAGTTAGCCAATCAGTCCTATCAGTCCGGAGTACAAGCAAGCCGACTCCGGGATATCAACGTGGAAGTGCAGGTTCACACTTATGATATCCGTAGGCTGGACAAGATACAAGATAATGTTCAACTCCAGTCTGAGGCATTTCAGGCACAGATAATTGCAGCCCTAGCCGAGTTAAGGGAGCAACAAGCCGCTTTTGATCGGCGCCTAATGGAATCGAAGCAATCAGATGCGGAGTCAAGCTCCAAGCGCAACCTACGTCGCAAATAGTGCCTGCCAGGATTTCAAATTTTGTTATAAATTAGGACTTCGGATAAGAATGTTCTTTTCGTTAAAACTTTCTGTAATCAGAGACCTTTAGAAAGGTCAAAAAGTTTTGTCTAAACTCGGATGTAACACAACTATATGTTTTATATATATAGGGCATACCCCCCCCCCCCCTTTTCTGGTTTTAAATATGTGTATTCCGTTCAACTCATAAGTGCATCCATTCAAACGTTATTAATAAATCAAGCTCAAAACCCATTGTTGATCAAACCAAATTCTTAATCTATTTAAGGCAGTTAACTCAATATCATTCAACTCACAACCACCAAAACTCATAATATCTCATTTTTTTTCCTTTTGACAGAGCAATGCCTCCTCGTAGATCAGCACGTACCAACGCAACCCCACCACCACCTCCACCACTAACTTATGATCCGGCAATGGTCCAGGCTGCTATCACAGCAGCAGTAGCAGCAGCCCTCTCTCAAATAAACTCCAATGCCAATGGAGGTACAGGAAGCAGCACGAATCATCCCAATCGTGGCACCGGCCAGGGCCATGTTAGAGAGTGTCCTTACAAGGAGTTCTCCAACTCGAAGCCAAAGACTTTTAATGGCAGTGGCGGAGTCATTGCACTAATGCAATGGTTCGAAAAGACCGAAACGGTCTTCGAGATCTGCTCGTGCCAAGAAACAAGCAAGGTTAAGTTCGCTGCTTGCACCTTCATAGATCGAGCCCTCACTTGGTGGAAAAGCCATGTGAACTCAGTGACGCTCACTGTCGCTAACGCCATGAGTTGGGAAGAACTGAAGGTACTACTACTGGAAGAATACTGCCCAAGGGGTGAAGTGCAAAAGCTTGAGCAGGAGCTCTGGAATTTGAAAATGGTCGGGTCTGACCTAGTCGCTTACACAGCTAGGTTCAACGATCTCGCTGCTTTGTGCCCTACCATGGTCAACCCAGAATCAAAGAAGGTCGAAAGGTACATTTGGGGGTTGTCACCCCAGATTCAAGGGCATGTCCTAGCCTCCAACCCTATCACCTACAACAGCGCTAAACGCCTGGCGCAACGACTCATCGATCACGGAGCGAAACAGAGTACCATCACAACAGCCGCAAATCCACCTAGGGAGGTTCAGGGACAGAGTAGGCCTTGGAACAAGAGGAGGGGACAAACCCTCCAGGAGAACCCCAAGAAACAACAAGTGATAGCGACCCACACTATTACTGTACCTACCAACTCTGCCCCCACAAGTTCATACAATGGAAAGCTACCGAAATGTAACCAGTGCAACTTCCACCACCGCGGTCACTGTCATGGCCTTCAATGCACCAGGTGCAATATGAAGGGTCATACAGCCCGCTATTGCAAGGAGCCAACCCAACAATCCGCCCCCACTGCTAATACCGGAGTAAGCCGCGCTTGCTTTGAGTGCGGGAGCACAGGGCACTACCGCATGGACTGCCCGAAGGCAAACAACAGGAATACCGGCGGAAGAGGCCGAGTTTTCGCAATGGGACAAGATGAAGCCATTGCGGACCCTACTGTTGTTACGGGTACGTTCCTTCTCGATAACTCGTATGCATGCATTTTGTTTGATAGTGGAGCGGAAAGGAGTTTTGTGAGTCACGACTTTAAAAGCATGCTAAAACCAATACCACAATCATTAAGTGAACCGTTCATAGTAGAAATGGCCAACGGGAAAACCGAAGGCACTAAAGAGATATACTTAAACTGCACCCTAACTCTAAACGATAATCTCTTTCAAATCAACCTCATGCCAGTCTCGATTAAGAGTTTCGATGTCATCATTGGCATGGATTGGCTGAGTTCACATCGTGCGGACATTCTATGTTACGATAAGGCCGTTTGCCTTAATCTGCCAACCGGCGAAACCTTCCTTGTCTTGGGCGACAAACCTAGTACCACTCTTAGAATCATCTCAAGTATCCAAGCTCAGAAGCACTTACGAAAGGAGTGTCACGCATTTCTTGCACATGTTGTAGACGTGAAACGCGAAGTCCGGGACATCAAGGATGTGCCCGACGTATGCGATTTTCCCGATGTGTTTCCCGAGGACCTTCCAGGGATACCACCCGTAAGACAAGTCGAATTCAGAATCGATCTGATTCCCGGAGCTACCCCAGTAGCCAAAGCACCCTATCGATTAGCCCCGGCAGAGATGCAGGAGCTATCCAGTCAACTGAATGAACTACTGGGAAAAGGATTCATCAGACCGAGCTTCTCACCTTGGGGAGCACCCGTGTTGTTCGTGAAAAAGAAAGATGGATCGTTCAGGATGTGCATCGACTACAGAGAACTCAACAAACTGACGGTCAAGAATCGTTATCCTCTACCACGCATAGATGATCTATTCGACCAACTGCAAGGGGCGAACTATTTTTCTAAGATTGATCTGAGATCCGGGTATCACCAGTTACGAGTGCTAGAGGAGGATGTGCCGAAGACCGCCTTCCGAACTCGTTACGGACATTACGAGTTCGTGGTGATGCCATTCGGATTGACCAATGCGCCCGCAATCTTCATGGATCTGATGAATAGAGTATGCCGACCTTACTTGGATCAGTTCGTCATCGTTTTCATTGACGACATCCTGATCTACTCCCGAAGTAAGAAAGAACATGGCGATCATCTGCGACAAGTTCTAGGGACATTACGAAAAGAGAAACTTTATGCGAAGTTCTCGAAATGTGAATTTTGGATCCGAAGAGTCGAATTCTTAGGACACGTGGTAAGCGAAGAGGGAATCCACGTGGACCCAGCCAAAATTAAGGCCATTGAGAACTGGTCAGCACCGAAGACTCCTACAGAAATTCGTCAATTTCTAGGTCTCGCTGGCTACTACCGCAGGTTCATTCAGAACTTCTCACGAATAGCGAAGCCTCTTACAACCCTAACCCAGAAAGGTGTGGCCTTTGACTGGGAAGAGAAACAAGAAAGAGCGTTCCAAACGCTCAAACGAGCCTTGTGCACCGCACCAATACTATCCCTTCCCGAAGGAATAGAAGACTTCGTAGTTTATTGCGATGCATCAAACCAAGGACTCGGATGTGTTCTGATGCAGCGAGGTAAGGTCATCGCCTACGCCTCGAGACAGTTGAAAACACATGAGGTTAACTACACGACCCACGATCTTGAGCTAGGGGCAGTAGTGTTTGCTCTGAAGATCTGGAGACATTACTTGTATGGAACGAAGAGCACTATCTTTACCGACCACAAGAGCTTACAACACATTTTCGATCAGAAGGAGCTCAACATGAGACAACGGCGATGGGTCGAGCTACTCAGTGATTACGAATGCGATATTCGTTATCATCCGGGTAAAGCCAACGTAGTAGCAGACGCCCTAAGTCGGAAGGAATATTCTGGTTGCAAAGTCAAGTCATTAGCTATGTCGATGCATTCGCACCTATCAACGCAAGTCAAGGAAGCTCAATTAGAGGCCTTGAAACCCGAAAACGTGGCAGGTGAGGCCCTTAGGGGAATGGACAAGAACTTAGAAATCAAGAGTGACGGAGCACGCTACCTCATGAACCAGATCTGGACACCAAAGTTTGGGGGATTCAGAGAGGTAGTTATGAGCGAGGCACACAGGACCCCATACTCCGTACACCCAGGGTCAGACAAGATGTATCTAGATCTCAAGCAACTCTACTGGTGGCCAAACATGAAAGCGGAGATCGCTACGTATGTGAGCAAGTGTTTAACTTGCGCCAAAATAAAAATAGAACACCAAAAACCCTCAGGCCTACTCCAACAACCTGAAATACCTGAGTGGAAATGGGAGCAGATTTCCATGGACTTCATAACCAAACTGCCCAAAACTCAGAGTGGCCAAGATACTATTTGGGTAATCGTCGACAGATTAACCAAGTCAGCCCATTTCTTACCTATCAAGGAAACCGATAGGATGGAAAAACTATCAAGAACATACATCCGGGAGATCGTACGACTTCATGGAGTACCAATGTCCATCATCTCAGATAGAGACAGCAGGTTCACTTCCAGATTTTGGCAATCATTGCAAAAATCCATGGGAACAAGGGTGGACATGAGTACAGCATACCACCCTCAAACTGACGAACAGAGTGAGAGGACGATCCAAACCTTGGAGGACATGTTGCGAGCATGTGTAATCGACTTTGGCAAGGCATGGGATATTCACTTGCCTTTGGTCGAGTTCTCTTATAACAATAGTTATCATACTAGTATCAAGACCGCTCCATTCGAAGCCCTTTACGGCCGTAAGTGCAGATCACCCCTGTGCTGGACGGAAGTGGGCGACACCCAATTGGCAAAAGGTCTAGTCACTAAAAGCACCCTTACTGGTCCAGAGATCATCAGAGAAACTACCGAAAAGATCGTGCAAATACGAGAACGACTGAAGTCCTCAAGGGATAGGCAAAAGAGCTATGCCGACAGGAGACGTAAACCCTTGGAATTCCAGATTGGCGACCGTGTGCTACTGAAGGTCTCACCCTGGAAGGGCGTGATATGCTTTGGGAAGCGTGGAAAGCTAAATCCCAGGTACATTGGACCCTTCGAAATCATTTCGAGAGTTGGTCCAGTGGCTTACAAACTCCAACTTCCAATCGAGCTTAACAAAGTGCATCCAGTATTCCACGTGTCGAACCTGAAAAAGTGTTTGTCCGACGAAACACTTGTAATTCCACTCGATGAAATCGCGTTAAACGAAAATCTTAACTTTGTGGAAGAACCCGTCGAGATCATGGATAGGGAAGTTAAAAGGACCAAGCAGAGTCGCATTCCAATAGTAAAAGTTCGATGGAATGCTATAAGAGGACCCGAATTCACATGGGAACGGGAAGACCAAATGCTACAGAAGTATCCGCATCTCTTCCTCAGCCCCTAAAACTCTTACCTTGTATTAAATTTCGGGACGAAATTCCCTCTAACGGGGGGATGATGTAACAACCCGTTATTTCCGGGCATTATAAACCGAGTCTTATAACCCCTTTTGAATGTAATGGGAATATCATCGATAAATGAATTATTCAAAAGCTCTGATTTGGAGTACGCTATGTAGTAGATATCGTCTTAAAGGTTCCAAATATATAAAGAACACTAAAATCTGAGTTATGGCGAAGAAGCTATGACCATTCTAAGATTTCTGTCAAAACCGACAACACCGATCAAACGGAAAATGCAAAGTTTCAATACGATAACATTTAGCCTTAGGTATCTAAATGAAAGTCATAGATAACATTAAACCGTGAGCGTACACAAAAAGAACGTCCAAATCTGACTTCGCATGAGGAAGTTATGATTTTTCAAAGAAATTCCTTAAAAATGATTAGTTATAAAATAAATAATAAAAATAATTTCGGAATTTGCCAACGGAGTCTAAACGAAAGTTGTAGATCGTAGTCTCACCTACGCGTGGATATAAAGACCATCGAAAACGGAGTTCGTATGAAGAAGATATGGATTTTTGAAGTTTATTAAATAAATTAATTATTTATTTAATTCAAAATTCGGATATTATCCGAAGGGGAGTCAGCATCCTTCTCCGAAGTACGCGCTGCGTACTCCTGTACGCCCCGCGTAACCGAGAGGATTGGCCTCGGATCGTCCACGTCGCCATATCCGAGGAATCCGACCCGTCCGACCCGTCCCATCCGACCCGGCGTCCCATCTGACCCACCTCCCTAGCAACCCGTCCCATCCGACCCGAGAACCCAACAACCCGTCCCATCCGAACCGAGGCAGTCGAGGCTTCGGTCATGCATGACGTACGCGTACGCAGCGCGTACGAGCGTACGCCCCGCGTACCGAGGCAGACCAGCCTTGCTATAAATAGGATGCGAGGGTTTCCAAGAAAAGGGCTCATTTCTTCTCTCTCTCTCACAGCCTTGCCTCGTTTTACGTGTCCGCTCAAACCCGAAGCTCTGGTCTTTTTGCTCAAATCCCGAGGGTCGATTCTACTTCCGAGATTCCCGAGAATCCCGAGAAAAATCAGTTTCCCGAGACGAAACTCTGCCCGGTTTCCATCTCGCTATCTTCAAACTATCAAGTGTGTTCATATCCCCTTCGAACACTCTTTAAATACATTTTAAATGTTTTATACTCTTTTTGGGGAGGAATACAAGTTAACACATGACTAAAATCGTGTGAAACATTAACCTTTTGATATACTTTTCATACTGTTGTTTTAACTATCTTGTGAAGTTATTATGATACAAAACCCCCCCACAACACAGCTTTACCCTCTGGGGATATAATATGTTTATAAATAGAAATATGTTTTATTTATACGTTTACATACAAACACATCATATCGAGGGTAACATTCTTTACTAAGTCATTTCATGCATTCAAAGAACTTATGATTTATGCTTTGTCAAACATTGTGAAAGAGGTTAAACTTTGCATACAAACTACTACCTTATTACAGACTTAGTTGAGAATCCATGAGTCGTGTATATCTTCAAACGTTACTTTCTTTATTAGAAAATAATGCTACAAGTCCTGTCTATAACCAGAGTCTCCCGTTCGGAGAACGTGTCAAATGTGTATAGATCTATACGGGAAGTCATGATCCCGCGCCCTGACTGTTAGCTACAGTCCGTCTTTTGGGGTGACAGTTGTCATAACGCTACGACGCCTGAAGAACGTCGCTACAGGCATATTATGTTTAGTATGGTTATAAAACTCATCGGATATACAATTATTATGGTATTATGCTTTTATGAACAAGTAGTCATTAAAACTATTTCTTCATCTAATAAGTGCGATTTTCGTATAGCTTTACTATGTAAAACTATGACACGACTTACAAGCACGTCGCTTGCTTGCGATTTTCGGTCTTAAAGACTGCCAGTTATGTCAGGAAAATAAGGGTTTTTCCTGTATACAAACCAAACAACTAATAGGAAAATAAGGGATTTTCTCGGTACAATTAGTTGCAATTTACATCACGAACATTCATATGCATTTCATACTTTTATAGGAAAATAAGGGTTTTTCTGGAAAACATGCAAACACTTTCGAATGGCATACATCTTCTCAAAACACCACTTATGAACTCACCAACTTAAATGTTGACACTTTTTCTTTGAAATAACTTGTATTCACAGGAAACCGCTAGCCAGGTAGCAACTACTTCTGAAGACTAATGCACTGGCGTTAGTAACATATTTTGGATCACCATTTTATATTTGATTTCTTTTGCAAACATGTAACATCTACAATCATGTAAACTTTTCAAACATATTTATATTATGGTGGTGTGTACTTTCCTTTCTATGAACTGTTATGATACTGAATATGACGTCCTCCGCCCCCGAACGATTCCGCCGTTCTGGTTTGGGGGTGTGACACGATCCTCCACTCGCGTATCTCAGTGGAGTGTTACCGAGGACAAAAACAATATACTAAGTTTCATGTTCAAAGTTCAAATGTTATGCTTTTAACTATTATAACGTGGAAACCATTTGTGAAAAATATAAAGTACAACATTTTATAATGTTTTTTACAAATAATATGGTAATGTGTTCTGCAAGTTCATACTGTTATCAAGTATGATTATCAGTGTGAAAAGGATATGTAATATGAAACACAACACATTTAAAATAAGTTTTGAGTACAAGTATTCCTTGTACTTTGCTTGTATTCTCCCCCTGAAAACAGTGGAAAACATTGAAAAAGGGTAGGGGTATGAACTCTCCAGACGAGAAAATGCGATGGTTTAGATGCTAAATGTCGGTTCGGGGCTTATTAACGTGCGAGGTTCCTATGTAATTTGAAAGGATATACAAATATATCTAATTAGAAAACACTTCAAATTAAGTGTTTGGAGTGACCCGGGTGACATCTACAGACGTATAGTTCTTGGATAACGTTTTTACTCTTCAAGAGTAAACTCCTCGTGGAGTTTTCGGCCCTAAGACCAACTCCACATGAGTTCATGGCCGTGAACTCATGGATGAGGGTTTTATGGTGTCAAATGGTCAATTAACACTTGAGGGATGATGTTAGGTTTGGTTCTAGAGCATTGGAAAGGGATTAAACCACCAAATGGACCACTTAAAGGAGTTTACGGCAGTTAGCTAGGGGTTTACGGCCGTAAGCTCCCCCATATCCATTTCGTATATGATTTGGTGATGTAAGGTCAATCACATGTGATTTAAACACGTTTTACCAATAAATGGGTGAATTTAGGGCATCATTTGACATGTGTTTATGAGTTTACGGCCCAGGAACCCATCCTTGGGGTGTTTACGACTGTAAGCTCCAAAAGGGAAGGATTTTTTCATGCTTAAGGCCCCTAAATCGATTGTGGTTGATCCTAGAATTTAATCCAAGGCTATTGGTGTGTTTAAGTGGCATTTAAACACTTGAAATTGAGTTTACTACCCTTGAATATGAGTTTACGGCCGAAGCATGTTCTTGGGCAGTAATCTCAATTTTACTCTGCAAAAGTTAAGTTTAAGGTATTCTACATCCATTCCATTAAGCCATCTAGCCATATCTAAGCTCCAAAGGTCGATTGGAAGGGTCTTTGGGCTCCAAAACCCATTTTATATGAGTTCACGGCCTAGGACTGTTCTAGGGCCGTAAACTCACGATAATGGTCCTATTCCATAATTTGACCACGAATTTGGAAGCTAGAGAGGTTGTACAACATGTTAGGAAGGTTACCTTGATGAAATGGAGCTTTAATTTGATGATTTTGGACCTTAAGTTTGGATTGAGGAGAGAGGTTAGAGAGAGAGAGAGTAGTGAGAGAGTGCAAAATCTTCAAATGGAAGGTTAATTCACTTTAAATATGTTCCAAGTTCGGGACACGGTGGAATTCTACCCGATACTGACGTCAGACGTGACTGTTGGTCGCACCCGATTAAGTTGTCGTAACCCGGTATGGTAAATTCTAAATATTTTCTGGTTACTAATATGGGGTGATAATATGAGTTCTAAACGCGTTAGGACACCCATTAAGTCATAACAGAAATCCCACATTTATGACTTAACTTAATGACGTAAACGGAAGTGAAATTGAAAACGACGAATGTATTAACGAAAAGGGGTTACAAATAACGGAAAGAATTTCCGGTTGTCACAATATGATAAAAGGTATAATTGAATATATCAAAGTTGACTAAATCAAAGGTATGCCTCATGATTATACACGTATTAATTGCTCAAAGCGAATGGGTAGACTTCTACTCTTTATGTATACGAACATGATACCAAGAGAAGAAAAATAAAAGAAATAAAGTTAGACAATGTATAATGTTATTATTATGGGCGTGCGAGATCTAAATAAGAAGGAGAGCTAGAAATCAATTTCGGTGGAAAGAAAAAGAAAGGTAGCGGCGGCAACTATTGCTATTGTTAAAATTATAAGAACAATACCTATATGTAGATTTAAAACCAGGTTGAGATATATTTGAAACTTCATTATTTGATGTACATTGATGATTAAATAGACACGTGGGAGTTTTAACGTGTTTGCTAAGGATTGCTAAAAATTCATAAGTTATCTATTAAGTTAAACTCCATTTGTGAAAAAAGAAGAAACACTACAAATGGTAATTAAAAATATGATAGTGTTGACATCTTAGACTAGAGTACAACAATGGTTAAAACGGACAAGGTAAAGACTTAACATATTTAGATGAATAATTGTGCATTTTCGAAAGTGCGTCATTGGAAGGTTAAAAGTGAACAATAAGTTTTCAAATGCTATAAATTTTAAAAACTTTATAGATTATAAAACTATATTGAAGCAAAGTACATAAATAAGGTATGTTTTGAAATACAAGCATTAGAGATGTCTTATAAACATGATTGTAGTAGAAATTTGCATAAATATCATGTTGGGTTTTGAGAAAACACATTTAAGTAAATTACAATGCCTAAATGAGAAAGCTGTTAAAAGTGTCAAAACAAAAGTGTTTTGAAGATTCGATGAAACTTTTTCACATAATATGAACTTCAATGTCATATGTTTAAGTTTTATAGCATAGAGTTTAAACACTTTTATAGAAGAAAATGTTTCTAAGTTTTTCGAAAACGTGTCAAAGTGGTAAGCAAAGATTAAAATGGTTTATATGCCCTTAAAAGCAAAAGATAAAGACAACACCAACCATAGTATTAAAAAGCATTACAAATTTACAATAGGTTTGAACAACTTTAAAAAAAATTACAATATGAATTGAAATACAACACATGCGCATGCTCCTAAAAGTGATGTGTCTCTACTTGCCCTTTACTAGATGATTCCTGAAAAGCATGTAAAACGAGCGTCACTATAAAAATAGTTGGTGAGTACTCACAGATTTAAAAATAATATTAGTTTCATGAATTGAGCTCAAATTTCTGATAATAGTTTCCAAAATGAAAATATATTCCAAAAATGAGTAAATAAGTTTGCATAAACAGAGTTTGTTGTCATCATGAGAAAAGAAGTATGTTGCCCAAATGAGATGTAATGTTCATATTCTCATGGAAAATAAAGCTTCCGTAAATCGAAATATATTGCAAATATGAGTAAATAAGTTTGCGTAAATAAATTTTGTTGTCATCATGAGAAATGAAGTATGTTGCCCAAATGAGATGTAACGTTCATATCTCATGGGAAATAAAGTTTCCATAAATAGAAATATATTGCAAACATGAGTAAATAAGTTTGCGTAAACAAAGTTTGTTGTCATCATGAGAAATGAAGTATGTTGCCTAAATGAGATGCAACATTCATATTTTCATGGGAAATAAAGTTTGTTGCTAAAACGAGATACAAGGTTCGTATGTGCATAATGATTATACCATGAGTTCACAACCCAAGCCTAATGACCGAGGGTGATCTCTTCTATATCTATCGCTAACATAGGGAAATATGGGAAAATGCACTCAACAGAATCGTGCGAGTGAGGAGTTCTCTACCTCCTAATAGCGTTATCCATAAAAACCATAGGCTCAAATGAATTAATGAGTTGTATGAACTGATTCCAGGGAATTAAACGCGATAACGCCTCATGAATTAACAATAGCACACACATACATAACAGCATATAGCAACCAAGTTTGATACAATTCAAATTAAATACAACGGACATAAATAGTTTAGGACATGCTATTTCACCCCAAAACATAAAAACCGAAAATAGTGGGAGTCTTGAATACTCACAATTTGGAAAATATGTTAACCAAGTTTGATACGAGTCAAAATAAATACAACGAGCATAAATAGTTTACGACATGCTTTTCCACCCCAAAACATAAAAACCGAAAATAGGGGGAGTCGTTAATACTCACAATGCATTGAAATGATGCAAATGGTGCCTTGAACTACGTTCCACTTGTACCACTACCGATTCCTAAAATAATGGTATCCGCTAGTGAATCTCTAATCGAAATCTAACACTAGTATACTTACTACTACAATAGAATTATCTCAATATTGTGTAAAAATTAATATTGATAACTTACAAACATATTTCTATGAAAATTAAATTTCAATGAATCAATTGTTATATAACAATTTAAGTGGAAAATTCCCATTATTGAAATGTTAATATTTAACATTTTAAGAGGTGTTCCAATGGTTAAATATTCAAAAACTAAATCATTTGGTTCAAAACTTTCCCAAACATTGCATTTCAGTTTTAAAAGTCAAAGACCTTAAGATAAATTTTCTTGAACTTTTGATTTGTCTAATTATTTTTTACCATTTAATTCCTTGAATAATCATAAAATCATGGAAAATAAGTAAATTATCATGAAAAATTCTTACAATTTTTGTGTAACTGTTTTACAGTGTAGATAATATGGGAAAAATATCGATATTTCTTTTCAAAAAGTTAAACAGATTTTTTTTTATTTTTGTGTATTTATTCTATAAAAATAGAAATAAATGTATAACTGTTTCAAAAATTCACCACACTTTTTTTACAAGTGTTATCACACATACTTAAGCTGGGAAAAATATAAAAATGGATTTATAAACTGTTTAACCCAATTTTGTGATTTTTATGTATTTAAGTGTATTAAATCTTGGGAAAATAGAAGAAAAATAGCATACAAAAGAGACAAATCATCAACACTTTTATGTAGCATCATAATATATTATAAGAGTTTCTTGTAAATTTTCATGAAGATGAGTAAAACTATTTTTCCTGCTTCTAATCCATTATAATCACAAAAATCATGGAAAAATAGATATACATTTTCAAAAATTCCCAAAATATTTTTATGAATCTTAAACATAAGGTAGGAGCCGCGGAAAATAAGAAATAATATGTTCACATTCCCTAAAGTGGTTTTATGATTTATTGGAGCTAAATAAAAAGAAAATTAATAACCATATTAACAGTAACAATAATTGATGAAACTTCATGAGAGTTGTTTATTAATGTAAGGGATCATCCACAAATACTTATAGAATTTATTTACTAGTCTAAGTATTTTATATGCTTTAACACTCTATTTTCTTATTATATTCATGTAAAAATAAATAAAATATATATTGAGCTCAAAATTTCCAGAATGCATCTTCAAACAATTTAAGAACTATAAAAAATCTTTTTCTTATTTTTGATGTCGAAAACTATGCCTAATGGCTCAAACAATTGTAGAGAAAACTTGGTTCTTGTGATTGTGGTAAAGATTATTGATGTTAGTTTGAGAATTTTTGCAACATGTTCCAAAGACTTTTGAATCATGATATTTTTGTACCTCATAATAAATGATGTTAAGTGCTCAAATTTATTTTTCATAGATTTTTAGTCAGGAATAAGACCTTTGAACATGCAATACAAAACTAGTATTCACAAAAAGGTGTTGTTTAAGCAATAGTTTTGTAAAAATTGATAAAAATAGAAATATTGAAAATTTCCATTGAGGGCAGATGGGTTTGAAAACTAATTCAAAATATTATATTTCTGAAAAAGAATCTCGAATTCTGGATAAGAAATGAGTGAGATAGGGCAGTTTGAAATCAGGTAAAGAAATATGGCAGATTGCATGCATGATGATTGGTTAGAAATCATGATAAACTCCTATTTTAGTCATGTTTCCAGAGATCAAAAGATTAAATCTTATCAAAATGTATACATGCATTTATGAACAAGTTTTTTTTCTCAAAAACTCTTAACTTGAGTTTAATGTTTTAATCCTTAAAATTGATTTTTTCACTAAGATCATGAACATGCAACTTCGTTTATCATACATGCATGGTGTTAAAACACATCCATCATGTTCTAAAAACCATTTTTACAAAAATAAAACAAGTTTGAAGAAGATGAAAAGTAGAAGTTGGTTTTTGAAGTAAAATGCACATGCATGGCTTAAATCATTGGCTTAACATAGGTTTGATCTTAGATTTTCACCATTTCTAATACATGCAACATGTTTTGGTGAGAAACTACAAGCATTAAAATCAAATATTGTTTACAAGCAAAAATAATGCCTTAGAACATCAAGATAAAAGTGAAAAATGCTAAAAATTTGGAGAAAAAAAATTAGAGAGAAGGTAGAGAGAGTTTTCTATAGAAAGAAAGAAGAGAGATGTGTGTATGTTGGAGAATGAGAGTGGGAGAGGGAGATATGAGGAGGGAGAGAACGAAATTTAGGGGATAATACCCCTTTCTAATTCATTTTCTTTTATAAATTTTAATTTCTTTTATAAAATATCTCAGTTTTTATATAAAATCTGCACTAAAATTAAATTTTTATTCATAAAACCTTTATTTTTTATTTATAAATTACGGGTAAATGTTAATGAGTGAAATTTTATTTTCCTTGAATGCGTTTTCTTAATTTTAATTATTATAAGAT
The DNA here is from genome assembly GCF_002870075.4 of Lactuca sativa. Taxonomy (NCBI): domain Eukaryota; kingdom Viridiplantae; phylum Streptophyta; class Magnoliopsida; order Asterales; family Asteraceae; genus Lactuca; species Lactuca sativa. The sequence goes on from NC_056626.2 coordinate 239,227,461, forward strand.
CATATTATGTGGTTCATAACTATTTTTATATAACTTTTAAGGTTAAATTTCATAAATTTAGGTTTTTAAGGTATTTAGGGTTTTTGAGAGTTTGTAAATATTTAGATATGAAAATCAATAGAATCTTTGAGACTTCAAATTATCTTATGTTATTATAACTCTTGTATAGTTATAAATAATGTTTGTAACTTGTTTTATCGGTTTATTCGCATTCTATGTAGTGGTTTCCACATTCAAGTGAAATTGAGGAATCTAGTATACTAGTCATAGTTTTCAACTTTGACTTAAGTTTCTATGAGACTTGGACCTAATTTATACCACTATATCAAGTGCATGATGTGTATATGGTTCATGAAAAGGTGATCGAGTCAAAGAGTGACCCGGATATGGATAGTCCCTACAGTTAAGTAGTTATAGAATTCACATATCAATGTGAAATCTAAGTACATTATCCATTGTTTCTAATTGATTCCAAGTTTCTATTAGGTTATAACTTACCTTCTAGTTACTAAGTATAGTGAGTGTCAGGCCTATACGTGCAACTAAGTTTCTCAATTCTAGAACTGACTCGAATTTTGACGGTTGTCACAGTCTCCCCCGGTTGAAAGAATTTTTCCCGAAATTCAATTCGTGACGTATTCTATTAGAACTCAGCCAACTACAATTGTATTGTTGGAGAGGTTGTGACATGAATAGATCTTTGATTATTTTGGGTTAATTCCTTAAGGGAAGAGCCCAATTCTTTAGCTATAATCAAATTAGTGTTTCCTTAATTCGAGTTCTACAGTCTAGATTGTGGGAAATTAGGATCATGGAAATCATGATCCAACCATGGAGACCTAGTAGAAAAAGGTCGTCTAGTTAGATATTATATGTCTTAAAAGAGCGCTATAAGTTTTACTGAAGCACCAACTGTACTGAGCGTTAAATCCGCATTGATCCTAAAGATGAATTCTAAATTAGCACTAAGTGTAAATTCGACGCCTAATAAAGAAGAGATTAGGAACAATTTGTTCAATTCCGGTTTGGCTACTACATCATGAAAAGATATATTCCCAAATAAGAAGGGGTAGCACGAATGAAAGGGAAGCGATCGAGGGAAAGTTCCTAAAATACATACTAAGGGTAGGAAATGAAGTTTTGGTACATCTCAGATGTAAAGGTGTAACATCCAAAAATTAAAGCCCGAAAATTGCATTTTCAAATCAACAATTCCCTAAACATTTTTACCAAAATATTGTCGAATAAACATCACATCACAAAGTCATATTGTTGTGTCCAAAAACTATAACGTCAAAAGTAATAAAATCAGAGTACAGTCCCAAAAACTCCTTGCGGAAATCCATGTGTGTGTGATGCGCTGCTACACCGCCGGCTCCTTCCCCTTCGACGAAGAGGTACCTGAAACCAAAACCAAAACTGTAAGCACAAAGCTTAGTGAGTTCCCCCATCATACCACATACCATACAATATCGTCGGTATCTTTCAACCGGTAGCCTTTATCTGTATATTTCAACCGGTAACCAACATCGGTATCTTTCAACCGGTAACCAACATTGGTATCTTTCAACCGGTATCCGTCATCGGTATATTTCAACCGGTAACCTACATCTGTATCTTTCAACCGGTATCCGTCATCGGTATCTTTCAACCGGTAACCCACATCAGTATCTTTCAACCGGTATCCATCATGGGTATCTTTCAACCGGTATCTGGGGACTATTTCACCCCCTACCACTAGCATACTGTCTATAGATATAAACGTACAGTCAGATATATCTAGGTACTGACCTACCCTTGGGTCCTACGGACCACTGTTAGGAAAACTAATCCCTTTTATACACATAACATATCATGTAGATAAATCTCATAACCAGAACAAGATAATTATCATAAAGACCATTATCTTCTAAGTACCCCTTTTTGGTGGGCCGGCATTGTGGCCTGAGACCCACCCATACTGGAAGGTAACTCACCTCAATGTCATGCAGTGTTTGAATTATCCTCGGCGCACAAGTCGACTCCCTTCGACTCCTCGATCCCTACACGACAACCTTCAAGTCAACACACAACAAGTACAACCTTAAACAGGGTCAGTCCAAGTCTAGTCAAATTCAACTTCAAGTTGAATCGACTCGCCGAGTTGGTCCGTCAGCTTGTCGAGTCCCTCAACCTTTACTCGTCCTCAACCATGACCTGACTCGTCGAGTTGGACCGTCAACTTGACGAGTTCATCTCTCATATGAACATCGCATGAAACTCATCCAACTTGCCGAGTTGATGAACAACTCGTCGAGTTCCCCTTCATCTGACGAACAAGTTATGTCCTCGACTCTCCGAGTTCAAGAACAACACGCCGAGTTCATCTTCATCCTTAAGAAGATTGCCTTGGACTCGCCGAGTGTCACACCCCAAAACCAAGAACGGCGGAAACGTTATGGGGCGGAGGACGTCATGTAAAGTATCTCAACACAATATAACAGTAAATAAGCAAACAACATCATCCATTGCATTAAATATATAATTTTAATACAAGTGTGTTCTGTACAGTTATAGACACCAAAAAGTAAATTAAAATAATTAGATGAGTCTTGAATGCGCTCCATCTTCTCAAAAGCAGGCCTCGGTACCTGTCTACTGTCGACCTGAGAATACAAGTTATTTTGAAAGAGTTTATCAGCATTAAGCTGGTGAGTTCATAAGTATTTTAGTGTCGGTGTTTGTTATCAAAACGTTTGAACATGGTTTTATGTATGAGTTTGTAAAAGGTATGTAAATTTTTGTAAGTGTTTGTAAAAGTTTGAATCTCCTAGAAAAAACTATATTTTCTATTAAAGTAGCCTTCTACCAAGGCGTGACTGTTTTATATGTTCATTTGTTGTAAAAGTGTGTAATTTCCCAAGTGTAACTATCATTAACCAAATATAGTTTCTACATTAATGTTTCAGTGAAATAATCACTAAATATATGTAAAGGGTAAATTATTGTAGTACTGTAGTGTTGTATTGTAGGAACTACTGCTGTACGGACTACCTTAAACCAGATTTATACTAAGGTATCATGTGATTAATTGTACCATACTATCGACTTGATAAACAACGAAAAATGTAGGTCATAAAAAGAAATGATGTTTGGCACCCGCAAACCTGCAGGTCCGGCTGTAGCTAGCAGCAAGGTGTAGGATAGTCAATCCAGTATAGATCTATACGCAAACTCACGCTCTCCCTTCAAGAGACTCTGGCTACAACACGGGCCATGACATTGAAGTCATGCTCCCATACGGATCACAATGGTTAATGTATTCATGTATATGTAATGTAATCTTACTCGTTCTAGTATCGTTGTATATGTTCTCTTTCTAGTATAGTTGTATATGTTCTCCTTCTAGTATAGTTGTATATGTTCTCTTTCTAGTATAGTTGTATATGTTCTCATTCTAGTATAGGTTTATATGGTCTCTTTCTAGTATAGTTGTATATGTTCTCTTTCTAGTATAGTTGTATATGCTCTCTTTCTAGTATAGTTGTATATGTTCTCTTATTAATAAGTATTGACTCATGAATGAACTAACTCATTGATCTAGCAATAGTATAAGTATGATCTTGTGTTACCCCGATGGTAACTTTCTAATGATGTAACTAGTACGTATAAATACGGAAGAACTTTTATGACTATATATGTACACATGATGTATAATTAATATTGAAACGACCTTCGGACGGCTACCCGATAATCTACCAGACCACATCCAAATCGAGGAAGAGGAAATAGGGAGGACGGCCTTCCTAAGCCTTTTAAACATTACTTATATAACTATACATCAGTATAACAAAGGTTAAGTATAAGCATTTGATAAGTAAAAGAGTTTGTGAAACAGTTTGAAGTAAAACAGTTTGAATAGTAATAAAATCATTGGTTTTGTAGTTATTAATCACATGTGATTGATGTAATAACTATAAGTATTCAACTTGTATTCTCCCCCTATTAAAGCATTTAAACCATTTAAAAGTATTTCAAAGGTTTGTTAAAGGGGTATGAACTCACTTGTGGTGAGTGGATTGGATTGAAGTGTCGGGTACGGTGCTAGGTGACATATGAAGACTTGTACACACGCACGAGCCTAGTTATCATATAATGAACATATATATAACTAATTACCCAATGTATAACTAATAAATTAAATTGGGACACCCTAGAACATGAAAACACTTTGTTTCAAGTGTTAAAGATCACAAGGATTGCATCCGAGTGTTGGTAGGGCAAAACTAGTGTGTTTGGAGTCCAAGGGTAAACTCCCTTGGAGTTTACGGTTTTGATGGTCAAGACCTAGGGAGTGTACGGCAGTAAACTCTAGTCTTAATGTCCAAGTGTTGTGTTGTGGTTTAGCAAGCCTTTTGAAGCAATTCTACTAAGTGGTTTGGCCTTTGGAAGGGACTAGGGCAACAAAACACCTCCTTTGAGGAGTTTATGGCCTAATGGCATTTTCCTTTGGGTTTACTACCGTAAATCCTTATGGATAAGTGTATTGCCATGTTTTCAAGTCCCTAACACAATTAGGTAAGTGTATGTGCTAGTTTCTAAGCCTAAGGAATGAAAATAACCCATTTAGACACACTTTAGGGTGTTAACGGTTTTGGGAGATCCCCAAACCGTAAACACCTATAAATGTTGGGTTTTGGTGTTTTTCAAGGCTTAGATACGTCAAAGGAAGGTTTAATCAATTCGTGGAAGGCTTAAACATCAAACTAGGGCTTAGATAAGGACTTAGGCACACTTTGGTGCACTTTATGGTGTTTATGGTCCAAGCATCTCCTTGGACCGTGAACACCTATATCCTTGTGTTCTTGAAATTTTTTCTTGATATTCAAATGTAATACTAGCTTAAAATCACTCAAGGATGAAAGCACTTATTATTAGAAGGCTTGATTTGAGCTAAAAGGCCAAGAACACTTAGTGTGTGTTCTTGGTGTTTTGGAAATCTAGTCAAAATACATATATGGTTGGATGATTAGATGTATGAACACTAGATTAAGTGTTTTACTAACTTAAAAAGGTTAGAACACTTACAAGATTGAAGATTTGGAATTAAATCTTGGATGGTATTTGAGAGAGTATTTGGAGTTAACTCTTTTGACATTTTGGGGAGGAAACAAAATAACTAGACTTTTTGGGGAGTAAACTCATACATCGGTATGAGTTCACGGTTTTGGGTGATTTCTCAACCCAAAACATCAAAAGTTTGGTCGGGTGACTCTAATACGCGAAGTGTTTGTGGTTTTTGAAATTTAAAACCCGAGACGGCACTTTCTTTCACCCGTTCGTTTAAAAATAATATTAAAATAATCAAATGAACTTTATATTTCTTAAAAATAAGAAATAATTACATTAACTTATGATACGAAGTGGTTGACTTTTAGGGTTTGACCGAATGGAAATTTCGGGTTGTCACACCGAGTCTATTCTAGCACTCGTCGAGTCCTATGAACTCCAGGTCTAAAATCACGTCCAATACATTGGGTAAAACATTATGTCCAATTACAACCCTTCTAACACTCAACTGGGTTCCTTTGACCCTCAACGAATAAGGTCTCAAAGCCTCGGACTCGTCGAGTCCCAAGAACGGACTCGCTGAGTCAGTCATGTCCGCACTATAAATCCTTGATTTCTAATGTACAACCTTTGATCAAAAGATAGATCCAAGCTTCTATAATCGATCTAGCACGTAAAGTTACAAACATTACGTTCTTGCATGGGACTTTGAGCTCAAAAATACATAAAACAAGATCTTAAGATGCATGGGGCCTTTCATGGGTGCAAAAGTCACTCAAATCTGCCTAGTGGCCCCTTAAACGATGTGATTCAGAAGCTTTAACCCCCAACCATGTTTGTAAACATGGTTGGCCACCAAAAATGGCTTGTAAAAGCCCTAAATCTCCCCAAAGAGGGATCTAACAAATTAATGAGCACGGTTACAACTTTTTACCTCCAATGAGCTATAGATGGTGCACAAGCTCGTGTTCCCTTGGTGTCTACTTGTTTCCTCAAGCTTTTCTCCTTCCTTCTTAAGACCACAAGCACCATAATCCACCAACAAGGCTTAGATTGCTTCAATAACGGCTAGGGTTTCAATGAGAGGCGTTTTGGGAGCATAAGGGACAATATGGGCGTCATATCATTCCATAAATAGGGTGTAAACCCTCAGATTAGGGTTTTTGTCCGAATTATACCTACTCGCCGAGTCCGGGACCCGAATCGTCATGTTCATCACTTAAGTCTCACGTTTTGTCCCGCTTCTACTCGGCGAGTTGGTCCTTCAACTCGCCGAGTCCAAGGAAAAAATGCAAAATACATAGATAAAATAAAAAGAAGAGTGTACCAAGAATCAGGTGCTACAGATCTTCCCCACTTAATTTAGACTTCGTCCACGAAGTCTGAAATAACTCCGGGTAGTGCTCCATCATCTCGTCCACTGACTCCCAAGTCCATTCTGAGCGCTTCCGGTGCTGCCATTGCACAATCACAAGTTCCACTCTCTTGTTCCTCATATCTTTTGACTTCCGGTAGAGGATCACCACAGGTCGCTCAATATAGTTCAGGCTGCCGTCGACCTGAATATCCTCCAAGGGCACAACTGCTGAGTCGTCGACCAGGCACTTTCGCAGCTGGGAAACGTGGAAAGTGTTGTGGATCAAACTGAGTCCGGCTGGAATATCCAGCCTAAATGCCACCTTGCCCACCCGGACTATAACCCTAAACGGTCCAATGTACCTGGGTCCCAACTTGCCCTGTTTCCTAAATCGGTTAACGCCCTTCCATGGCGACACCTTCAGGAGAACTATATCCTTGACCTCGAATTCAAGGTCTGATCGGCACTTATCAGCATAACTTTTCTGCCAACTCTGAGCAGTCTGAAGCCTACTTTGGACCTGCTGAATCCTCTCTGTCGTCTTGAGCACTACTTCGGTGCTCCTCATTACCCTCTGGCCAACCTCGCCCCAACATATCAGGGTCCTACACTTCCTCCCGTACAACAACTCGAAGGAAGGACTATCGATACTCGTATGATAACTATTGTTATAGGAGAACTCCACCAAAGGGAGGTAGGTATCCCAACTACCTCCGAAGTCTAACATGCATGCTCGCAGCATATCCTCCAGAGTCTGGATGGTCTGCTCGCTCTGACCATCCGTCTGAGGGTGAAAGGCGGTGCTAAAATGCAGACGAGTACCCAGCTCGTCGTGAAACTTTTTCCAAAACCTGCAAGTGAACCGCACATCTCTGTCTGAAATCACCAACACAGGCACCCCGTGCCGTGCCACCACCTCCGTGATATAGATGTCGGCCAACTTCTCGGCCGAGATGCTCTCCTAAATCAGAATAAAATGAGCGCTCTTGGTCAATCGATCGATGATAACCCAAATCGAAGCCACCCCTCGCGCGGTCCTGGGAAGCATTGTGATAAAATCCAGTGTCATGTCCTCCCATTTCCATAGCGGAATGTCCAGCAACTGCATCTTCCCATGTGGCCTCTGGTGCTCGGCCTTGACCTTCCGCCAGGTCAAGCACCGCTCCACGTACCATGCTAAATCCTATTTCATGCAGGTCCACCAATAGTCCAGGAGAAGATCCCTATACATCTTCATTGCCCCGGGATGAATGGAGAATCAAGATTTGTGCGCCTCCTCCATCAGAACCTGGCGCACACCCCCGTGGTACGACACCCACACCCTACGGTGTAGTGTCAATAACCCTCAGCTGTCATAGTCGGAGGAGGAAACATGCCCCACAATCCGCTCACTCTTTTGATGTTCCTCCTTCATAGCCTCCTGCTGGGCCTCCCGAATCAGCTCCAAAAGCGGAGTCACCACTGTTATCCTCAGATAGATATCCCTGATCAGCACTGCCTTGCAGCTAAACATATCGGCCACTACATTAGCCTTTCCCGGATGGTAAAGGATCTCGCAATCGTAATGTTTTACCACATTAAGCCACCGACGCTGCCTCATATTCAGATTTGGCTGGTCCATGAGATACCTCAGGCTCTTGTGGTCCGTGTAAATCGTATAACGAACCCCATATAGGTAATGACGCCAAATCTTGAGGGCAAACACAACGGTTCCAAGCTCCAAATCATGCGTTGGGTAATTCGCCTCGTGAGGCTTCAGCTGCGTCGAAGCGTAAGCAATGACATGCCTTCTCTACATGAATACTGCGCCCAAACCTGAGATGGACGCATCACAGTATACGAAGAAATCCTCCATGCCCTCTGGCAGGGCCAAGATTGGCGCCTCGCACAACGTTCGCCTCAATGTCTCGAATGCAGCCTACTGCTCAGGCCCCCAACGAAATACCATGACCTTCCTCATTAGCCCGGTCAGGGGTACGACTATCTTGGAGAAATCCTGGATGAATCTCCGATAGTAGCCGGCTAACCCTAGGAAACTCCGAATCTCAGATGGAGACTTCGCAACCTCCCATCCCATCACGGCCTCCACCTTGGCCGGATCTACTGAAATCCCGTTCTGCTTGACAAGGTGCCCAAGAAATTGCACCTCGCGCAACCAAAACTCACACCTGGAGAACTTAGCATACAAGTTCTCCCTCCTCAATCCTTGGGAGTGGGTAACGGTTCTTCACCGTTACCTTATTCAATTCCCGATAATCTATACACATCCGGTGCGACCTGTCCTTCTTCTTCACAAACAAAATCGGGGCTCCCCAGGGTGAACAGCTTGGTCTAATGAATCTCTTGTCTAACAGCTCCTACAGCTGTGTAGAGAACTCCTGCATCTCAGTAGGAACCAACCGATACAATGCCTTGACGATTGGAGCCGCAACAGGGACCAAGTGGATTCTGAATTACAAGTGCCTCTCCCGAGGTACCCTGGGCAACTCCTCGGGGAATTCGTCCTCAAACTCTCGTACTACGGGCACATCGCCCACCGTCGCCCTACCCGCCTCCCGAGTATCCATAATATAGGCGACATAACCTGTGCAACCCTGTCGAAGGTAGCGCCTAGCCCTCGCCGTTGAACATAAAATTGGTCCTTGTTGTGGCCTTTCGCCCTAAACCACCTGCTCTCCCCCACTGGGGGCCTAATCCGCAGTGACTGTTGCGTGCAATCGATCACTGCCCCGTTGGGGCTCAGCCAGTCCATACCAATAATGACCTTGTTCCCCTGCAAAAGTATGGGAACCAAGTCCACCAGATAACGTTCCTTAAACAACCTCAAAACAAAATCCCATTAGACCTCCGACGCTCGTACCGACCGGTCGTCCGCAATCTAGACCTCTAGAGGGCAATCCAACATGCCTGAAGACTCCGAAAACTTCTTACTAAGTGCAAGAGATACAAATGATCGAGTGGAACCCGATTCAAACAACACCTGAACTGGGATACCATTCACATGGAATGATCCTAAGCAAGGCACATAATATAGCAAAATCACAGCGACATAACATAAAAGCATAAAATAACAAATCATACCCGTCACCACATCGGGTGCAGCGCGTGCCTCCTTAGTGGTCAGCTGAAATGCTCGGCTCCTAACCACTAGAGCCTCCACCTTGGCCTTCCGGCCATCCACAACCCGTGCTTTCGCTTAAGTCGACGCCACTGCCGGCGCCGCTACTGCTGTCAATTTAGGGCAATTGGCTTTTTTATGGCCCTTCTGATTCCAATGATAGAAGATCATGTCAGATATCTGAATCGCAGAAGTAGAGGTAGTACAGTCTTTGCCAAAATGTCCAACCTTTCCGCACTTATAGTAGCCAGAACCTGGCCCAGTGCGACAAGCTCCCTCGTGTGACCGTCTGCATTTCCCACAGCGGTCCCGCACTGACTGGCCTTTCGGCCAACCATCGGATCCCTTGGGCTTCTTCCCTGAAGCCCCCATCATCATCCCCTCCGCTGCCTTCCTCTTCCGGATGTGCTCCAGATCAATCTCCCTTTCCCTAGCCCTGGCAATCATGGAATCTAGGGTAGGGCAAGCTGAGAAACTTACATGCTCTCGGATGTCAGCTCGTAGCATGTCATGGTAGCAGGTCCTCTTCATGTCCTCATCACCAGCATACTGGGGCACCAACAATGCCCTCTTCCGGAACTTGGCGGTGATCTCCAACACAGTCTCCGTAGTCTGTCTCATATCCAAGAACTCCCTGACCAGCTGCTGAATCTCCACAGCTGGCGCAAAATCGACCATGAATCTGGTCACAAAGTTTGCCCAGGTCATAGCCTCAACAGCCGAGGCTCCCAGAGAGTCACCAACCGACTCCCACCAATCTTTGGCCCTGTCTCTCAAACACCCTGCAACGAAATGGACCCTCGACCCTTCCTGGCAGAAGCTTGTCAGTTGCGCAAACTCGATGTCTGCGAGCCATCGCCTAGCAGCAATGGGATCCTTCACCCCATGGAAATCTGGCGCACCACTCCCTCTGAAGTCCTTAAAGCAGAGTGTGTGGCCCTGACTAGCTGGTCGTAATGTCACTCCTGAACGTGCTGAGGTGTTCCTCCATCAGCTCGATGATCCATTCCTTGATCGACCCGAAGATAACCGGCATCGCATCAAGGATACCCCTCGTGATCTCAGACGCGATGAAATTGTGTAACCCATCATCAACATGCTCGGATCCTGCGCCCGAGCCCGATCCTGACCAGCATCCTGAACCTCCTGCTCCATGTCGCACGACTGTTAGGGTCACATATACCTCTTAGAGGTCTCATATGCTTCCCAAGTTTCTAGGTTCCATCTAGGCCCTCCTTGATTCGAGTACGGGTCCTGTACTTTCAGTAGTACGGGCCCATACTACCTTCCACATCTACCCGTACTTTCCTCAATGATTTCTTCGACTTCGCCAAGTCCCTTTTACCGATACCCTTTCCACTGTTCTCATCCTAGGCTTCCCTAGGGCACTCTCCGACCTACTCTCTGCCATCAGCTTCAGTAGGAGTACCCACCACCTCTTCCTAACTAGCTTCCGGATAATGTTACATATTCGTTCCTTAGTTACTTGAAGTTGGCCAGAACCCCCATAGCACAAAGAAAGCAGCACTCGTGCATTGAGTAGCCAAACTCGGCGTAACCTACACAGACCATGCTACTGCTTGACTAATCAGTCCTAGCATACGGCTCATACAATAGGCACATAAGACATCCTTCCTAGATCCTTAGCCCTAACTAGCATGCAAGTCTCAGAATCATATATCAGGCACACAAGGCATCTTCCTAGATCCTTAGTCCTATTCCAGCATGTAGTTCTATGAATCAAACCATATAACATAACATAATAAGTATGGGTATCTTGGGGAAGACTTACTTGAGCTTGGTCGGTCGCACGCATCACACACTTCGTATTTAAAATTTCTCAATTTAGATTTAGAAACCATTTCCCTTGAAAAATCTTTTACTCCCTCGGGTTGAGTCTAGATACCCCCGAGGGTGTGTCCGAATCCCTCAAACCAGGGCTCTGATACCAACTTGTAACATCCAAAAATTCAAGGTCGAAAATTTCATTTTCAAATCAAGAATTCCCTAAAAATTTTTACCAAAATATTGTCGAATAAACATCACGTCACAAAGTCATATTGTTGTGTCTCAAAACTATAACGTCAAGAGTAATAAAATCATAGTACAGTCCCAAAAACTCCTTGCCGAAATCCATGTTTGTGTGTGATGTGCTGCTACACCACCGACTCCTTTCCCTTCGACGAAGATGTACCTGAAACCAAAACAAAAACTGTAAGCAGAAAGCTTAGTGAGTTCAATCATCATACCAAAGACCATACAATATCGTCGGTATCTTTCAACCGGTAACCTTCATCGATATCTTTCAACCAGTAACCAACAACGGTATCTTTCAACCGGTAACCAACATGAATATCATTCAATCGGTATCCATCATCGGTATCTTTCAACCGGTAACCCACATCGGTATCTTTCAACCGGTATCCGCCATCTCTATCTTTCAACCGGTAACCTACATCGGTATCTTTCAACCGGTATCCATCATTGTTATCCTTCAACCGGTATTTGGGGACTATTTCACCCCCTACCACTAGCATACTGTCTACAGATATAAACGTACAGTCAGGCATATACGGGTACTGACCTACCCTTGGGCCATACGGACCACTGTTAGGGAAACTAATCCCTACTATACACATAACATATCATCCAGATAAATCTCATAACCAACACATAACCAGACCAAGATAATTATCACAAAGACCATTATCTTCTAAGTACCCCTTTTTGGTAGGCCGACATTGTGGCCTTAGACCCACCCCTACTGGAAGGTAACTCACCTCAATGTCGTGCAGTGTTTGAATTATACTTGGTGCACAAGTCGACTCCCTTTGACTCCTAAATCCCTACATGAAAACCTTCAAGTCAACACACAGCAAGTACAACCCTAAACTGGGTCAGTCCAAGTGTAGCGAAAGTCAACTTCAAGTTGACCCGACTTGTCGATTTGGGCTGTCAGCTCACCGAGTCCCTCAACCTTTACTCGTCCTCATCCATGACCTGACTCGTCGAGTTGGGCCGTCAACTCGACGAGTTCCTCTCTCGTATGAACATCGCATGAAACTCATCTGACTCGTCGAGTTCACCTTCATCTGATGAACAAGTTCTGTCCTCGACTCTCCGACTTGATGAACAACTCGTCCTGTTCATATTCATCCTTAAGAAGATTGCCATGGACTCGCCGATTCTATTCTAGCACCCGTCGAGTCCCATGAACTCCAGGTCTAAAATCACGTCCAATACATTGGGTAACTCTTTCTGTCTGATTACAACCCTTCTAACACTCAACTGGGTTCCTTTGACCCTCAACGAATTTGGTCTCAAAGCCTCGGACTCGTCGAGTCCCAAGAACGGACTCGTCGAGTCAGTCATGTCTGCACTCTAAATCCTTGAGTTCTAATGTACAACCTTTGATCAAAAGATAGATCCAAGCTTGTATAATCAATCTAGCACGTAAAGCTACAAAATTTACGTGCTTGCATGGGACATTGAGCTTAAAAAGACATAAAACAAGCTCTAAAGATGCATGGGGCCTTTCATGGATGCAAAAGCCACTCAATTATGCCTACTGACCCCTTAAACGATGTGATTCAGAAGCTTTAACCCCCAACCATGTTTGCAAACATGGTTGGCCACCAAAAATGGCTTGGAAAAGCCCTAAATCTCCCCAAAGATGGATCTAACAAATTAACGAGCAAGGTTACAACTTTTTACCTCCAATTAGCTGTAGAAGGTGCACAAGCTCGGGTTCCCTTGGTCTCTACTTGCTTCCTCAAGCTTTTCTCCTTCCTTCTTAAGACCACAAGCACCAAAATCCACCAACAAGGCTTAGATTGCTTCAATCATGGCTAGGGTTTCAATGAGAGGCGTTTTGGGAGCACAAGGGACAATATGTTCGTCATATCATTATTTAAATAGGGTGCAAACCTTCGGATTAGGGTTTTTGTCTGAACAGTACCTACTCGCTGAGTTCATCACTTAAGTCCCGCGTCCCGTCCCGCTTCTACTCCGCGAGTTGGTCCTTCAACTTGCCGAGTCCAAAGCCAAAATGCAAAATACATAGATAAAATAAAAAGAAGAGCATACCAAGAACTAGGTGCTACAAAAGGCTATTTAATGTCGTCTACAAAATAAATTACGAAATGATTGAGGATCTCTGTGGCTATAATTACTACTACGGTAACTCTTACAATAATAGAACTATATTCGAAGAGTATATATAATTACAGAGTCATTGTATCTAATGAAGGTGTGGAAAGTTTATGATATTTTAAATCACATTGTGTGGATAGCATATTAACTGTTTAGAAGTGATAAAAATCTCACTGTTATCAAAATGTGTGTTTAGAAATGACAATTAATCTCACTATTATCAAAATGTGTGTGTAGAAATGATAACTAATCTCACTATTATCAAAATGTGTAATAATTCCAAGATAATGAAGATACATGTGTGGCGATCAAACGAAGTAGTAAAATAATCTAAAGATTAATTAAGGTTATAGGTTTAAGTCATCAACAAGGGAATTTATACATAAATATTTTGATTACTCTGTAGAAAAAATTGTCTAGTTGTTTAAATCAAGACAAATTCAAGCTTATGAGTTAGAAAATTTACGGAAACAAGGTTAAGAGTTTAGGAACTCACTGAAAATTACAAAGTAGAATGTTATTTTAAGAAAGGTGTAAAAATATCGATCATTGAAAATAGAGCGTTCTTAATTTAGTGTTTCTACAAAATCATTCATTTAGTGAGTAGATAATAGTAAAATTCATGACTTTTCATGTATTTAAAGAAAAGATGAAACATAAGAAAACATATCCTTTACTTATATTTTTCTGGATATAGAAAAATGATAACAACGAGGGTATTCATCTTGTGTATTAATTATAAGGAAAAGTACAATGAAACTCGCATTTCAAATCAAGTTTCCGAATTATGAATGAAAGAGCAAATGTAAATAAGGATCACTTGTTTATAGTAGCTTTCAAAATATAACCATGATGTATATAATGAAAGGAATAATTGAATATATCAAAGTCGACTAAATCAAAGGTATGCCTCATGACTATACACGTATTAATCGCTCAAAACGAAATGGTAGACTTCTAGTCTTTATGTATACGAACATGATACTAGGAAAAGAAAAATAAACAGAAACAAATTTAGACAATGTATAATTTTACTATTATGTGCGTGCGAGATCTAAAATCAGAAGGAGAGCGAGATTATAAGAACAATACCTATAGGTAGATTTAAAACTAGGTTGAGATATATTTCAAACTTCAATATTTGATGTATATTGATGATTAAATAGACAAGTGGGAGTTTTAATGTGTTTGCTAAGGATTGCTAAAAATTCATAAGTTATTTATTAAGTTAAACTTCATTTGTGAAAAAAGAAGAAGCACTACAAATGGTAATTAAAAATCTGATAGTATTGCCCTTTTAGACTAGAGTCCAACAATGGTTAAAATGGATAAGGTAAAGACTTAACATATTTAGATGAATAATTGTGCATTTTCAAAAGTGCGTCACTGGAAGTTTAAAAGTGAACACTAAGTTTTCAAATGCTATAAATTTTAAAAACTTTATAGATTATAAAACTATATTGAAGCAAAGTACAAAAATAAGGTATGTTTTGAAATACAAGCATTATAGATGTCTTATAAACATGTTTGAAGTAGAAATTTGCATAAATATCATGTGGGGTTTCGAGAAAACACAATAAAGTAAATTACAATGTCTAAATGAGAAAGCTGTTAAAAGTGTCAAAACAAAAGTGTTTTGAAGATTTGATGAAACTTTTTCACATAATATGAACTTCAATGTCATATGTTTAAGTTTTATAGCGTAGAGTTTAAACACTTTTATGGTAGAAAACATTTCTATGTTTTTTGAAAACGTGTCAAAATGGTAAGCAAGGATTAAAATGGTTTATATGCCCTTAAAAGCACATCTATCCGTTAAAATAGATTTGAAATGAAATTAAAATAGCAAGGTTAAAACAAATATTGGTTAAATTGAGTTTTGAAGAAAAGTGTTAAGTTAAAGTAAGTTGTCAAATGATTTTTAGCGAGAATATGGCTTACATTGTTAGGAAAGATCTAATAAGTAGTATGAAGTGGTAATAAAATATTTTATCGTTGATAAACAAAACAAAATGAAGCGAAATAACTATCGATGGAAGATTATGAAGTAAGGAATAAGTATGTTAGTGTAGCTGATCGTACCTAAATACTAAGGCGAGTACCAATGTCTTTTTCCCCAAGATAAAGGAAAAGAAAAATTATTTGAAAAACGTTTTTTGGTGTCAACGCAGTTTACGACTTTTTATAGAGGTCAAAGGGACATCCTATGTTATGTTTTAAGCTCAAGGTGGAAACAACGTAGAGCTAAATTGTAGCACACTAGAAAGGTCTCACATATAGGTTTAACCTCTGTGTCTCCTTGTGATTCAAATATGGAATGTCCGCTAGTGGTATCCAAGTGATTACTTAGCGGCGAATCATCTACCTCCTTACACGATGCTCCAATTCTCATTCATGTCGGTATCGAAATGGTTTTTCCTAGTTGTAACTCTAGTACGAAGACGATGAAGAAGTATTAAGGAATAATTGGTATATATTTTGACTTAAGATTAGTACTAGTGTATATCTAGCTACTAACCTTACATCTAAACTCAATAGCTACCGAGGAATATCCATTCTCAATACTAAGTGCATTGCTCCTAGAGTGGCTAGTGATATAACCTAAGTGGTTAACCTAGCAATCTATAAGGGATAAGAATATTTCTAAATAAAGGCATTATGTTAAAAGTGCACTTAGTTTCTAAGTGTACCTAGATGAATCCCTATAATACGCAATGCCCGTACGCACACCGAAAAACTTTGTTTTTAAAAAGTTCAAGCTGAAAATCATTTTGAACATAACTCTACTATAACCGTTTCAAGCCTCAGATTAAGTTTCCTTAATTAAGCGTAGCTTGCCAGACTATACTTAATTAAAGTCAAATAATGCGTGCTCGAATTAGTTATACTAGTAGTATGTTCAGTACTTTAAAAACGTTTTGAAATTTTTTGGCTATAGTTGTGGTTCTCCAAAGGAAAACCAGTATTCTCTATAACCTTCAGCTCTGATACCATTTCTGTCACACCCCACTAAAGCGGAAATACAGGGTGTGGCGGTACAAAGGGTTTCATAGCAAAAGGTAAAGACAAAACCAACCATAGTATTAAAAATCATTACAAATTTACAATGGGTTTGAACAACTTTAAAAAAAAATTAGAATGTGAATGGAAATAAAACACATGCACATGCTCCTAAAAGTGATGTGTCTTTACGTGCCTCTTACTAGTTGATTCCTGAAAAAGCATGTAAAACAAGCGTGTCATACCACAAAACCGGAACGGCGGAAACGTTCGGGGGTGGAGGACGTCATGTTTAGTATCACAAGACATGTATCATAGTAAGCAAGCAATGAACAAAACATTCATTAGAAAGAAAGTTTTTACAAAGTATGTGTTAACAAAACATAGAATACATATGCAAATAACCAAAACAAGACTTGAGCTATACCGCTCCGTCTTCTGAATTCCCAGCGCGAGTACCTGTCTACTAGTTTCCTGAGAATACAAGTTATTTGAAATAGTTTATCAATAATTAAGCTGGTGAGTTCATAAGATTTTAGTGATGTAAGTAAGGTGTAGAAAGTTGTTGAAAAATGTAGTTGAAATGTAGTAAGTTATAAGTTATGTTTTAGAAAAGTACGCCTGTTCCGCTAGAAAATCTGATATTTCCTACTTTAATGAAAGATACACAAAAATGATTCTACAATCCTTTTTATGAGTACTAAATGTATACAAGTTATATAAAAATCAGAGTAAACAAACAATCGACTGTGCGCATCTGCCCTAAGACCACAACCAAACAAGGAATAGGAAGTAAGGCGGATAGCACACAACCCATTGATTGTTAGATCCTTCTTGTATATAACCCTGATGTATTCACTTGTTACTCATGCAGTTAATTGTAATAGTTCCTTTATATTTAACGACAAGATCCTTTAAGAAAATACTTATTTCTTATAATAAAATAGTGACCACAGTGATCACTTCTATAATCATTTAGTTTAAATTGGCTATATATAATCTAATATCGAATAGGTAGTTGATTGGATTAATATGCCCTAAGCCCACAACCAAACAAGGAATAGGAAATGAGGCGGAAAGCACCCATCAAACTACCTGTTGGGTATTAATGATATATAACCATGACGTATAAACTAAGGTAATATAGAGTCAATCACCTAAAGTCCTTTAAGTCTACACTAGTTCAATAAAATGGATTAAACCCTTTACCGGTGAGTTTCTAGCTTTGAGTACCAAAAGTTCTCTTTGAAAAGTATGTTTTGTACTAGAAAAATGTATATGAAACATATATATAACTATGATCACCCATACCTGGTACCCATTATGATGACATAATATATACGGAACATATATATAACTAAGATCGAATAGATAATAGGCTGGGTGAATCTACTCTAAGCCTACAACCAAACAAGGAACATGAAATGAAGTAGAAAGAACACATCCTATTACCTGTCGGGTCCTATGTATATATATCTCTTGATGTATACATTAAGGAACCATAAGGTTAGCATTATGGTCCCTTTCTGCTGAATGTACTAGACCCGACTGTTCGGTTTATCGTTTGTAAAAATGTAAGTACTGTACTATTGTCTATATAGCAACCAATGTTGTACTAAATTCCTTAAATTGATTATTAAGATATAATGCGATGGCTAGATCCCATACTAAATGCTCTCCCTGTCAAAAGATTATGGGACCCAAACGCGACCTCTGCAATCAATTGCAAGCCGTGACCATCCATATTAAAATTATGTGATCGTGTATACCCAATATAACTATCACCTTTTGTTTAGAAGAATGCGTTAGTGATTCATTGGTATAGTTAGATCCTGTAAGTGTTCCTTGCTATAGCATCTTAGTATGTTCGTTCAGTTATAGTATTTTAATACTTTACAGTATCTTAGTACTTTCTCTTGTTATGGTATCTTAGTATGTTCTTTCTGTTATCGTGTATTGTATCTAGTATGAACTGAACATCTAAAATATACCTATTATAGTTTACTAGTATTCTACTTGAACTGTTATTGAAAAGACTCATTTTACTACTCAATTATGCTTGTACTTTAAAAACGGAGTTATGTTAAACTATAAAGCAGCATAACTGTAAAATAGCTTTTGAAATGTTTTGAAAGATGTTTATAACAAATAATTACACAATTATCATTGTGTTCAACTTGTATTCCCCCCTTAAAAGCATTTAAAACAGTTAAAAGATTCATTACGGTGTATGAACTTACCTGATGTGGGTGATTCAAACGGGTATGCGTGTATGGATGAGAAGCTCCACGAATGAAGTACCGAGATACAACAAGTCCAATATGTCATAGAATGACACATATTGGCATGAATATAGTGTTTATAACCAACTATATGAAAGGAAACACCTTCCGGGACTAGGAAACCCTTTGACCAAGTGTTGGAATCACATGTGATTCAACAAAGGAAGGTAAAATGGCACTCACATTAGTTTAATAACATGGGTTTATGACCCAAGGGAGTTTACGGCCGTAAACTCATGGTCATTCATGTATAATTGCAAGTTTGAAGGCTATGGAAGCTTTAGGGACTTTTGCTCTACACAAGTATGAAAAAGACCAACCCATTGAAGGCTTTTGATGAGTTTACGGACCAAAGGAGTTTACAGCCATAAAATCATGGTCACTATGCACCTGATGGTAGTTTAAGGTCCTAATCTCAACCATGAATGGTCGTGGGTCACTAGCTTTGCATCTTGGAGGGTTTATAGCCAAAATGGCAACCTTAAAGGGGTTTACGGCCATGGGGGATGGCTTGGTCGTAAACTCCTTTTGTCCTTGTGTTCATGATGTTTTCAAGTCTCTAAGCACGGATACTAACTAGATAAGAATTATAGGGAAGAGTACTTACGATCTAGATGGTTGAAATGGTTGATATTGGCCAAGAACACTAGTGTGTGTTCTTGGTGTTCTTGGTGTAACTTGAAGATCTAAACAAACATGATTTTCATGGATGAAATCATGAGATGATTCTAGTTAAGAAGGATTAACAACGACTAGAGCAAGAACACTTAAGATTTTTGAAGATCGATGATGAAGATCGGGATGATAGTTGAGAGAGAAATGGGGTGTTCTTGAGGAGGAAGTGAAAGAATGGAGAAAATTTAATAATATGAGCCTATATAGGGGAGTTCACGGCCATGGATGAGTTTACGGCCGTAAAATCCATGTTTATGACCGTAAACTCCACATGTTGGAGTTTAAGGCTTGAATCTTGTATTGTGGGTTTAGCAGATAAATCCCAACATTATGCCTTAAGTGTAATAGGCTCAGAACGCTCATACAGACTCTAATTTGTGCTAAATGATAGCAAGAATGAGTCTGACACTGAGTTGAGTTGACTGACTGAGATTTCAAAGAAATTTTTTTTCGGGTTGTCACATCATCCCCCCGTTAAATGGAATTTCGTCCCGAAATTAGCTTTGTTACAGTACTACTGGGGTTGCGCTTCTTTCATTTGCAGAATACCCACTCGTAGACCTGGAAATTTTGCCCTAGTGTTCATGATAGGATTCGTACTTGGTCCATCTGTCATTACCTCGTGTATACAAGTAGTATATAATTAGGATTAGTAAGACGGTCGGATGTGCGACTCTGCCCCAGGTCCACAACCAAACAAGGAGCATGAGATAGGGCGGAAATGCACACACTAGATCTGCGTAATCATAATCATACACCACTCTCGGGTATACTCTGCATAGTGATAGGTGAGTTGTATTCGTCCTTAGCCTCTGTGCTCAAACTTGGTCTGCTGAACGAGTGGTATTTCGTGATGGTCTGCGGACATCTGACGATAGGGCTTCGGAGGACAAAGTACCCTTCGCAAGAGTACTTCGGGGTTTAGAATACGAAAGATAACACTGAGGTTTAGGTCGGACTGTCGATACGAAATACGAGATACGAAAGTTTCGAGAATTTGACGATTGAGGCGATAGAAACATATGAACTTAGTATGGTGAGGACCACGCCAATTCATGACCAATGATAGTAATGGACTCTACTGAACACAGTTTTGGCCAATTGAAAGAAACGTCTGCTATACAATGATGTATCCCTAGTGTGCTCGATAATGTACTCCTAATGAATGTTCTACAATGTACTCTTAGTAAATCTTCTAGTGTGTTCTGTCTTCCTTTTGATGTTAACACTCCTGTGTATCGTAACGCTATGTGCGATACATAAAATAAAAGTGCTTTGATAACTGGTGATGATACTTAACATCATGATCCTCCTCGGTACCACTACGATTGCATGCCATATACAAGTTATGAATATTTAAGATGAATAACACAGTCTTCTAAGTAAATCTGCCTCAAATCCACAACCAAACAAGGAACAGGAATTAAAGCGGAATCGCTCACTCTAAGTCTGCAAGATCTTAGTTATGCATAACCCTGATGTATATGCTAAGCCATCATAGCTTCTCTAAACGGATCTCTTAGTTCTTTTGAATACCATGATCTATTTCAATATGTGAGTTATTATAATTACTTTTAAGTGTTTTTCCCAAGTTTTAATCTTATATAAACATAACTTAATTTTTAAAGCAATTACTAGATCGAATACGTAGCGCTACTCGTCAACGACTCCAGGGTTGTTTCTCCTTTGGTGATCATTAGGATTCCTCCGTCTGCGCCTGAGTTCTTTGTTATCATGAAGTCGCTTTGATAGTGTCCAGTCTCACCACAGCAATAGCAGGATAGGTTTTCTTCAACTCCGGGAACTTGGGAGATCGGTTGAGCCGGTGCCCTGCAGAAACGGACTATGTGTCCCTTTCTGTGGCAGTTCAGACACTGCATTTCCAGACATACTCCAATTTGGTGATAGTTGCACTTTCCACACTTCGAGAGGTTTCCAGCATATCGACTGGCAGGTGTTGGAGCAGTAGGCGTTATAGTATTTTAATACTTTATAGTATCTTAGTACTTTCTCTTGTTATGGTATCTTAGTATGTTCTTTCTGTTATCGTGTAATGTATCTAGTATGAACTGAACCTCTAAACTATACCTATTATAGTTTACTAGTATTATACTTGAACTGTTATTAAAAAGACTCATTTTACTACTCAGTTATGCTTGTACTTTAAAAACGGAGTTTTATTAAACTACAAAGCAACATAACTGTGAAATAGCTTTTGAAATGTTTTGAACACTTATAGAAGACATAAGCAACATTTTGAAAGATGTTTATAACAAATAATTACACAATTATCATTGTGTTCAACTTGTATTCGCCTCCCCCTTTAAAAGCATTTAAAACAGTTAAAAGATTCATTACGGGGTATGAACTCCCCTGATGTGGGTGATTTAAACGGGTATGCGTTTAAGGGTGAGAAGTTCCATGAATGATGTCCCGAGACACAACAAGTCCTAAATTTCATATAATGACACATATTGGCATGAATATAATGTTTATAAGCAACTATATGAAAGGAAACACCTTCCGGGACTAGGAAACCCTTCGACCAAGTTTTGGAATCATATGTGATTCAACAAAGGAAGGTAAAACGGCACTCACATGAGTTTACTACCATGGGTTTACGGCCCAAGGGAGTTTACGGCCATAAACTCATGGTTACTGATGTATAATTGCAAGTTTGAAGACTAAGGAAGCTTTAGGGACTTTTGCTCTACACAAGTATGAAAAAGACCAACCTATTGAAGGCTTTTGATGATTTTATGGCCCAAAGGATTTTACGGCAGTAAACTCATGGTCATTGTGCACTTGAGGGTAGTTTAAGGTCCTAATCCCATTATTGAAATGTTAATATTTAACATTTTAAGAGGTGTTCAAATGATAAAATATTCAAAAACTAAATCAATTTGCTTCTTAACTTTCCTAAACTTTTCATTTCAGTTTTAATTGAATTCAAAGACCTTAAGATGAATTTTCTTTAATTTTTGATTTGTCTAACTATTTTTTACCATTTAATTCATTGATTAATCATAAAACCATGGAAAAACAGTAAATTATCATGAAAAAATCTTATAATTTTTGTGTAACTTTTTTATAGTATATATAATATGGGAAAAATATTAATATGTGTTTTCATAAATTTTAACATAATTTTTATAATTTTTGTGTATTTATTCTATAAAAATAGAAATAATTATATAACTGTTTGTAAAATACACCAAACTTTTTTTACAAGTGTTATTAAACATACGTAAGCTGGAAAAAATATAAAAAATGGATTTATAAACTGTTTAACCCAATTTAATGATTTTTGTGCATTTAAGTGTATTAAATCTTTGGAAAATAAAAGAAAAATAGCATCAAAAAGATAAAAATCATCAAAAAGTTTGATGTAGCATCCTAATACATTATAAGAGTTTTTGGTAAATTTTCAAGAATTTGGGATGAGTAAAACTATTTTTCCTGTTTTTAATCCGTTATAAACACCAAAATCATGGAAAGTTAGATATACATTTATAAAAATTCCCAACATTTTTTATGAGTCTTAAACATAAGGTAGAAGCTGCAACAAATAAGAAATAGTATGTTCACATTTCCTAAGGTGGTTTTATGATTTATTGGAGCTAAATCAACAGAAAATTAAAAACCATACTAAACAGTAACAAAAATCGATGAAACTTCATGAGAGATGTTTATTAGCTTACAGGATCATCCATGAATAGTTATAGAATTTATTTACAATTGTAAGTATTTTATGTGCTTTAACACTCTATTTTCTTATTATTTTCATGTAAAAATAAAGAAAATATATATTGAGCTAAAAATTTCTAGATTGCATGTTCAAACAATTTAATAACAATAAACAATTGTTTTTTTATTTTTGATGTCGAAAAACATGCCTAAAGTCTCAAACAATTATAGAGAAAACTTGGTTATTGGGATTTTGGTAAAGATTAATTATGTTACTTTGAAAATTTTGGCAACATGTTCCAAAGACTTTTGAATCAAGATCTTTTTGTACCACTTAATAAATGATGTTAAGTGCTCAAATTTATTTTTCCTAGATTTTTACTGAGGAATAAGACCTTTGAATATGCAATACAAAACTAGTATTCACAAAAAGGTGTTGTTTGAGGAATAGTTTTGTAAAAATTGCTAAAAATCAAAATATTGAAATTTTCCAGTGAGGTCAGATGGGTTTGAAAGCTAACTCTAAATAATATATTTCAGAAAGATGGGACAGATTGCATGCATGATGATTGGTTAGAAAAGTGAATTTTCATGATTTCTTTGAGTAAATCTTTTGAAATATTTATTGAAATTATGATAAACTCATATTATAGTCATTTTTCCAAAGATCAAAAGATTAAAACTTTTCAAAATGTATACATGCATTTATGAACAAAAGTTTGTTTCTCAAAAACTCTTAACTTGAGTTTGATGTTTTAATCCTTAAAATCGATTTTTGCACTAAGATCATGAACGTGCAACCTTGTTTATCATACATTCATGGTGTTAAAACACATACATGATGTTCTAAAAACCATTTTAACAAAAAGAAAACAAGATTGAAGAAGATGAAGAAGCAGAAGTCGGCTTTTGAAGTAAAATGCACATGCATGACTTAAATCATTGTCATAACATAGGTTTGATCATAGATTTTCACCATTTCTAATACATGCAACATGTTTTGGTGAGAATCTACAAGCATTAAAATCAAATATTGTTTACAAGCAAAAAAGAATGCCTTAGAACTGTTGGCTTATGAGCATTCTAACACTCTTAAATGTACATGCAACCCTAAATACCTTGGATCTATGTTTTGTCTATTATACATGCATATATGAATATTCCAAGGTATTACCCTAACTAGCATAGAATCTTTTGATACTTGAATAATAAACTAGTTATAAATACATACCTTGTTGATGTAGCTTAACTCCATGAAGCTCGAGAGCCTAGTGCCCCAAGTGTGACACCTTAAATGGTTCACACAACATCAAATACACATGGAATAACTTAGATAGAAATCATAAAATTCATGAAATCGGCTAGCCCTCACCATTCCTTCATAGTGTCTCATGGTGGTCAATTTAGACAAGAAAAAGATGCTTATATAGTGTGTCACAATTAGGGTTACACCATGTAAACCCTAATTGTCATGGCCTTTCATTTCCATGATCCATGGGTACAAAAATGACATGGAGCATCCATGGATCATCCTATGGGTTTTAGCCCAACTTGACAATCAGTGGAGCATTAGCCTACTATACAAGTATGGGTGATTTATGTAACGTCTATAGACACGGGCTAGTCAATTAGAGATAATAGGGGTCGAAAAAGAATTTTCCACAAAAGACTATTTAGAATAAATAATCTTAACCAAATTTTAGAATATGTCTCAAGGATTCCGTACATATAAAGAACGCCGAAATCCGAGTTATAACGAAGAAGTTATGACCCGTCGAAGTTTTTCGGCAAAACCGGCACGACACCGGGAGACGTAAATAGTGAATTTACGATAGAAGGCTTTTTAGCCTTAGTGATATAAATAAAAGTTGTAGTATACGCTAAACCGAGAACATACAAACAAAGAACGCCCAAATCTAACTTCATATGAGAAAGTTATGAATTTTTGAAGATTTTGCTTAGCAGTGCACGACCCGATACTCGAATTTCAGTTTGAGCGGTTTTTGGCCTACGTGACCTAAATGAGAATTGAAGATCTCATTAATAGGAACTCAATGGCAAAAAGAGAAATGAAAACAGAGTCCGTATGTAGAAGTTATGAATTTTATGCGGACATTTAACAATATAATCTCCTCGTGTTGTTAAATTTAAGATCGATCGAGAATTTAGCGACATAATCAAAATGAAAGTTGTAGATGTTATTTTTACCTATTTGTGGATATAAAGAATGTCAAAAACGAAGCTCGTATGTGAAAGTTACGGATTTTAAAAGTCCGAAGTGTGCTGTGCGAAAATGGGTGATGTGGCACAATCTTGGCCATTGCTTTCTCCCTAAGTCTTGCTACTAGATGGTGACATGTGGCACCAAGTTCAGCCATTTTTCACCCTATAAATAGAACCTCTCCCACCCTCATTTTCTTCACACCTTTCCCATTCTTTTTTCTCTTTACTCTCTCTCTAAAACCTATCTCTAGCCCCGAAACCCCCCCGAAAAGCTTAAGGAACCTCCCTAGCACGAGGCGGAGGCCCAGGAGTGCTCGACGGCTCTGAGAAGAAGAGCTTTTTAGCTTGGGAACGCCTTTACAGGCCATAACTCTAAGGGACCCTCCGGTCCAAGTGTCTCAGGGGACTTCCGTCCCGAATCCCGGTAGACCTTCCGGTCCTTAACCTCCTGACCTTCCGGTCCATGTCCTCTTGACCTTCCGGTCCTTATCATCTTGACCTTCCGGTCATCATCATATATTGCATACATAACGCATACATATCACATATCAACATACAGCACATACATCGCATAGCATAAAAGACCTTCTTTTCACACATTGCTACCCTTTCGGGTACAGTATAGTGATAAGACTCACCTCGGGTAACTCAGTAATCTCGAACTCGGTAAAATCTGGTCTAGCCTCCGCCTAATCACATGGAATAAGCACTCTAATCAATACAACTCTCAAGGCTAGACTAAATCCCTCTCTTAGCACTCTCAGAAAGGTAAAAGACCATTTTACCCCTCTCATGGCTTAAAGACCCCAACATTGACTAAACCCTAAAAGTCAACTCTCCGGGTTACGCTGGGCGTACCCGGCAACCTCACAGAAACGGGGAACGCGACCCCCTACGCTGCGCGTACTGGGATTGCGTCTCGTGTATAGGTTCTTAAACAGTTAAGACACACGTCTAACATTCAGATCTGGCCATCCCTAAGCCTCTTAATCCATAAAGTTGGTGGCTTGAAGCCTTTTCATGGTTGTGAGAGTCACCAACACCCAAATCTCTCCACTTTCATCACTCTAAAGCTCATAACTCAAGCATGACTCCATAACAACGACCAAGATGGGATTTTTTATGGATCAACCTTACTCATAACACTAAAATGGGACCAATCTAGGTCCAAGGATCCCCCCTTGCTCATAAAGTCTCCACCTTTGGGATTTAAACCCTAGAAATGGACCATAAAACACCAAACCAAAATAAAGAGGAAAGTTTTGAGCTTTTTACCTCAAAGTGAAGCTCCTTCCTCTGAAGAACTCAGATCCAAGCTTGAACTTCAAACCCTAGCCTCTACAAGCTCCTCTCCTTGTTCTTCACTAACACACAAAGGCACCTTTAGCTTAAAATAGTCACACTGAAATGGTGGCTGAGGATAAGCCCTTAGCATTCCTTTTATAGTGCACAAGCCATAAATTAGGGTTTGCATCTGGGCCCGCTACACCCAGCGTAACCGTGGGTACATCCAGCGTACCTAGGCGAGTCTGTGTCCAACTTAAGCACATGAATACATGCAGCGTACTCTCCATTATGCCCAACGTACTCATTTGCTACAATTTCCACTCATGGGCTAATCTTGATAACTTGATAATAGATAAGGGTTAACTAGTTGTACCTGAATTTCGGGATGTTACAAATGTCTTCAATATCAAAAAAAACTTTGCGGTTGGAGAAGGCTGTTCCCCCTGTACTTGAGAACATCCTGCTAAATTGTCATGCACTGGCAAGGCTGGATCAGACTTATCTTGGGCAAATGGAGAAGGTTCCTCCTGGAGTGTAGAAGGGCATTCGCCTTGATCCGGCAAAGGTTCCCCCTGAATTGTTGATGGGAGTGTGATAATCCTTGAGTCTATTCTTGTGTCAATGTTTTCTATGAATTCATCATCCGAATCCGAAGAAACGTTTAATGGTTGAAACTCTCTGAGGATTGGAGCTTCATATACAGGTACTGGAACCTTGATGGTTGTTGTATGGTACGGAGTTGTGTTTTACCCCTCAACCTGCGAGGTGGAAGTATTTAGCGATACTTCTTCGGACGTTGTTGGACCAGATACATTTGCATGTTGTTGTTGAGCTTCTAGAGACACGAGAACTTCGGATAACTTACTTTTATCTATGAGATCTAAGAGATTGTCATAGTTTACTTCAACTAGATTTAATGGACCTGAAGAGGCAGGAATATCACTTTCTAGAATTGTTGTGGTTTCAGTTGATGGAGCGGAGTTACGGATGTTATGGTCATCAAATTTCACATCAAAGCTTTCAATTATCAACCTTGTGCGTCTAATGAGAACTCGATAAGAAACCTTGTTAGTGGAGTAGCCAAGGAAGATACCTTCATCAGAATTTGGTGCGAATTTATTGAGGTGATCTCTGTTGTTAATTACGAAGCATCTACACCCAAATATATGAAAGAATAGGACATTTGGCTTGCGGTTGTTAAGGCCCTCATATGGTGTTTTGTTGAGACATTTGCACACAATGCTTCGATTTTGGTACAAAACAGGCTGTGGCCACTGCTTCGGCCCAGAAGTAGAGAGGAAGGTGTGCAAAATTGAGCATAGATCTGGCAGCTTCTACTAGAGTGTGGTTCCTTTGTTCTACTATCCCATTTTGTTATGGTATGTAAGGAGCTGACAAGTTGTGTGTAATCCCTTTGGAAACCAAGAAACTATTTAGAAGGTGGTTAGTAAACTCGGTTCCATTATCATTTCGGATACGTTTGACTGGTAACTTGATATGAAGTTCGATTTCCTTGATGAAGTTGATCATCACCTGCGGTGTTTCTGACTTGAGTCGAAGAAAGAAGACCCATGTGAAACGTGTGAAGTCATCCATAATAACCAGTATGTATTTTTTGTGATGAAGACTGGCTACGGTAGATGGACCACAGAGATCAATGTTTAAAAGTAACAATGGTCCAGAAATTGAGGAATCAATCACCGTAGGGTGAGTTGCCTTGAATTGTTTTCCATACCTACATGCAGGACAGAGAGTATCATTGCTGAACTTGAGGATTGGAAGACCACTGACTAGTTCTCAGGTGACCAAATTGTTGATCTATCTGAAGTGAAGATGAGCGAGCTTGTGGTGCCATAGCCAGCTAACTTCAGATACAGCTTTGGATAGAAAGCATAAATGTGGTTTGCCTATGATCAGAGAAACATCCAGAAGGTACATAGTACCTTCGGATCTAGACTTTATCAAACAAGTGCTCCTATCGCTTGTCATTACATAGCAAAATTGGTCATCAAATTCAACACGATGGTCTGCTTTACATAGTTGACCAACACTGATGAGATTGTGTTTAAGGCCTTCTACATAAGCAACCTTTTGGATAGAGAAGTTTCCCGTAGTGAGAACACCATACCCTCGGATGATTCCATTAGCATTGTTTCCAAATGTTACATTACCACCATTGCAAATTGGCCTAAAGTCTCGAAGGTATTCTAACCTTCCCATGATGTACAAGGAGCAGGCACTGTCGATTAACCATTCTT
This sequence comes from Lactuca sativa, assembly GCF_002870075.4. NCBI lineage: Eukaryota > Viridiplantae > Streptophyta > Magnoliopsida > Asterales > Asteraceae > Lactuca > Lactuca sativa. The sequence continues at coordinate 239,256,549 of NC_056626.2, forward strand.
CTTTTGGTTCCTCCTTGCACAAGGTTGGAAAATTACACGATTAGTTTAGGCATCCAAATTAGTTCGGAGCCTAGGACAATAGTTGAGTTTCTGATAGATGCCTGAATCGAGGTTGTAGGGATTGGTTTCGTGTCAACTTTTAATCCTGGTCCAGGGTGTTTGTGAGTTTTTTGAGCGTAGTGCCTTTTTGAAAAGTTACGAGGTTTCTGAAAAGGATGAGAAAACTTTTCCTGACAACTACATTGACATTGACATGCTGAAATTTTTTCTTTTGTTTTTGCACTTTCTTTGGTCAGTGGTCGGAAAGGTGTGGTTGATTTGTGACTGGTTCGAGGTTGGTAAGCTCTGACATGTGTGCTGTTGGATTTAGAAAATGTTTGTCTCGAAGAAGATTTTTCACGTGTAGAAACCTTGGACCTTTTCATAGGATTTGGTAAAATGCCCTTCCACTTGTTGAAGTTTTGATGTGATTTTAAAAGTCTTTGAGTGGGTAAAATACCCTTCCATTTTGGATCACCTGAGAAATAGATTTGAAAACCATTGTTTCGAAAATACCTTTCTTTCTTTTGGGTTTTGTCAGAAAAGTTAGGAATGGATGTTGAAACTGCACATTCCTTTTTGCATGTTTTCTTGATGGAGAGTTTTTTTAAAAATAGTGAGTAAAAACAAACTTTTCTGGACTCTTAGATATTGGAAATCTGGTATGTCTCTTGTTTTTAGAAAAAATTGGTCGGTTTGTGCCTCGAGATCGAATATCCTCTTTGAGAGCCTTTTTTGCTAAAGTTTTTGGAGATCCGAAGTCGTTTGTGTTCAACTGTGGTTTCCTGGAAGCCTTTGAAATTTTTTGACAACGAGGGCTTAACTCATCAACACTTGAAGATTCTGGCTTTTGAGAACATTGACCTACTTCAAAGTTTTCTATGAGGGTAGTTCATGGTGAATTGGTTGAAGAGTCACGGAACCTATGATTGTGGACTTTGGTAAGGAAGACTTAGCTACCGTAGTGTAATTCTGAGTTGTGACTGGAATGGGATTTTTCTGAGAATCATGACTATAGTGAGATGCACTACGGTATGAGGACAAGGGTGGAAAGTCTTGTGAGACTTCGGGACTTTCTATGACAATTTCTTCATCAACAACAGTTGAGGTTTGAGAATTTTGGTTAATCATGCCATAGATAAGAGGTTGATCACATGTGTGATCCGAAACCTCAGGCAAAATTTCCTCAATGACACAATTATTACTTAGATTATGAAGTCTACCGAAGTGTGTTCTGATATCTTCGGTAAAAGTCTTGTCATTGAATGGAAAATGAAATTCTCGGTCCGGAGGGACATAAAGTTGATCGTTGTTAAACCGGGGTGAGGAATCCTCTGCGGTAGGATATCCATTGGACCAAACCCAATTGTATGTATTGTCCACAGTTCCATTATTAACCGACATTTCAATCGCTTCACTTTCATTGTACAATTTTTCTATTAAAAGATTTAGACATACAATCTCACTCTAAGCTAAATCTCTTCGGTTCAAAGCTATGTCTAGTTGTGTTTCACTCAACATTCTTGCATCTTTTTCTAACTCTAAATCTCTTTCTAACATAGCCATTTTGAGACTTTTGTTGTCCAGTCGTCCTCTCACATGAAAGATCTCTTTGGATGCTATGTTCTTCTCATCTAAGGCTTTGTTGTAGTTTGAAAGGACGGCAACACATGTGTCATTAGGATTGTCTATGAAAGGTTGACAGTCATGCATCTTATAGTTTAGAGTTTGGATCATGAGTTTTACATGTTCGACGATGCTTAGTGTTCCATCAGTTTCCATGTACCAGTAATTCCTTTCCAGCTTTGTAGACCCATCATCATCAGCAGTTGCTAGCATGCAGATCTTGCCTTTTCCTTTGATATTGCTGTTGTTTTCTTCTTCATCTCCGGATGACCAAACTTGATGGTCTCTTTTGACATGAGCCACATATGCCCTAGCCTTTTCCTTTTCCTTTAGTTCTTGAGCCATTCTAAGGTAGAATGCACCGTCTTTTACCATGTTAGCTTTGCAATCCTTTGCAAAATGATTCTCTTTGTTGCACTTGTGACATATTACAACATCACTTTTGTCCTTTGAAGGGATGCCGGAGTCAGAGGTTTGAATAGACTGCGGTGCCTCCTTTGGCTGAGTGTTTCGAGATTGCGGTTGTCGGTGTGAATTTTTAGGATAATGAGAGTGATTGTTTTGTGGGTTAAAGTTACAATTGAACGGAGGTTTGTTGAATTGTTGATTTTTGCAAAAAGAGTGAGGTGGTAGTCGGTTGAACTGTTTACGAACTAGAGCAATAGCCTTCTGAAATTCTTCTTCATCATCATACTCTGAGTCAGCTTTGCATGACTGCGGTGTAGTTTCATACGAGGGAGAGTAAGACTGGTTGTGAGGAGCTTGTGCTACAAGAGCAAGTGGTCCTCCGAAGTCAACACAGTCTTTGAGTACGGTGGATTCTTGTGCTTGCAATTCTCCATATAACTTGTAGAGAGACAAGGAATGGATCTTTCTATCTCCTTGAACTATCATCTTAGCAGTAGTCCAATGTCTTCCTAACCCGTTGAGAAAATGAAGGTTTGTTTCATGGTTACTGCGGATGGTGCCAGCATTTGATAACTTAGTAACTATCAGATTGAACCTTTTGAATCAGTCTTCTAAACTTTCACCAGTATGAGCTTTGAAGTTGTTGAATATATTGAGTGCAGTTGTCAGCTTCCTATCTTGAGCTTGTTCTGAGCCTTCATACAAGTTCTTGAGAACATCCCAGATCTCTTTTGCAAATTTACAGTTTATAATAATGTCGAAGTTGTCAGAAGCAACCCCACAAGATATTTCATAAAAAGCAACAACATCATTTACCATTTTATCAAGATCATCTTTGGTGGGATGGTTCATGACTGGTTGTCCTCCTCCTAGTCTGGATGTGGCGCCATCAGTTTAAACAGGTTTAACAACAAGGACATGTGGTCCTTCTTCAATAGATCGCCATACATCGCTACTAAGTCTCCTTAAGTATCTTTCCATTCATTGAGACCAGTGATGCTATTCATTTGCAACCAATAATAGAGCTCGATTTGAACCACCAACACTGTTGGAAACATTTAGAGAAAGTGCTTGTGCCATTTTCCTTCTTTTTTTGTTTTAAGAAATGAGCTTTAGTGGTATAGAAGGCCTTTTGAAAATCAGATTTCCGTTTTTCAAAAAGAAACCACTATGGCTCTAATACCAATTGTTGAGAGAAAAACATGAGACACACTTGAACAAACGTTAGAACAAGTATAGTTGCGGAATTAGTTAATCTCAAAGGATCCAAAAGCTCAACAATAATAAGTTAACGAGTTAGATAGTTAGATAGTTAGTTGAGGAAATGTAAGGAAACACAAATGACAACAGAATATATATATCAAGTAAACACATAAGTTGATTCATAACATGGAATGCATTCAGACCAAGTTAGTGAGTGAGATCAATCTTAGCGATAAAGTCACAAATGACTTGCTCCGAAGAGAAGTGTTAATCAGTTATGTTCGAGAGGATTTAGAGAGTAAGAAAAATATGAGATGCGTAAGGAATACTTGAAGATAGTTTAGATTTACAGATGAGTAAAGAGAGATCTATATAGAATGATAAATACTGAGCTCTATTTATAGAGACTCAAGAAATACAAATGATTCACTCTCTAAGAGTAGCCATGCAAGGCATACTGGACAATAGAGAGTATTACAGAAAGATAGTTGAAAATAAACTAAGTACAGAAAGAAGACAGTGGTTGATTAGATGACTTCGGATGAGGCTGCTGATGGAAGCTTGATTGCGGAGGCTTGTAGGCTGCAGTAGTCTAAATTAAGAGGGTCACTTCATGTATCAACACTTAGACTAAACCTTAAACTAAAACAAAACATGAATCTATTGACAATTATCTTTGAAGTTGTATTAGCATGAACATTACCACATCAAAAAGAGGTTTATAAGTTGAAAAACAATTTAGGGTAATGTTCCTAGTCCATTTCCAGCCAAAATAGTCGAAGATATGCTATCTGGGGGTCCAACATGTCGAGTGCATGAACCAAATCGAAGAGTTGGATCGTTTTGAACACTTTTAAGGCATGGACTCATCGAGTCACCTGATGGACTCGCCGAGTCCGTTGTCCAGACAGAAAAAAAAACTTTGATTTTTAAGCAGATTTTTCAAGTATAACAAGAAAACAAGCCTAGGCTCTGATACCATTGTTCGTTTATGAGCATTCTAACACTCCTAAGTGTACATGAAACTCTAAATACCTTGGATCTATGTTTTCTCTATTATACATGCAAATATGAATATTCCAAGATATTACCCTAACTATCATAGAATCTTTTGATAATTGAATAATAAACTAGATTGGAATACATACCTTGTTGATGTAGCTTAACTCCATGAAGCATGAGAGCCTAGTGCACCAAGTTTGACACCTCAAATGGTTCACAAAACATCAAATACACATGGAAAAACTTAGATAGAAATGATACACTTCCTGAAATCGGATAGCCCTCACTATTCCTTCACAGTGTCTCATGGTTGCCAATTTTGACATGAATAAGATGCTTATATAGTGTGTCACAATTAGCGTTACACCATGTATACCCTAATTGTCATTGCCTTTCATTTCCTTGATCCATGGGTACAAAAACACCATGGAGCATCCTATGGGTTTTAGCCCAACTTGATAATCCATGGAGCATTAGACCACTATACAAGTATGGATGATTTACACAATCAACCCATATATTTAATTAGTCTCCTTTTGAAAACTTAATTAATTCCAAATTAATTCTTGATCAATAATAATTAAATAAACTTACTAATATATTAGAACTTATAACATATTACCAAGCCTTAAGTGTTATTTCCCTCATTTTAGTGTATCCAAATAAATGATTCCATGCAACCCAAATGGACCATGTTGAGTCGGGTCAAGTACATACCAAATATAGTTATGGATCCTCAAGAGATGTATGTTCTTTACCTTAAATTTACTTGTGGCTTGAAAAACCTTATGAATCTCCATGATTTCGTGGTTAAGAGGCTGTGGTTGTGGTGTTTGGAGAAAAAAAAATAGAGAGAAGGTAGAGAGGGTTTTCTAGAGAGAGAAAGAAGAGTGATGTGTGTATGTTGGAGAATGAGAGTGTGAGAGAGAGATATGGAGAGGGAGAGAACGAATTTTAGGGGATAATACACCTTTCTCATTCATTTTCTTTTATAAAATTTATGTTCTTTTATAAAATATCTCAATTTTTATATAAAATGTGCACTAAAATCAAGTTTTTATTCATAAAACCTTGATTTTTGATTTATAAATTAAGGGTAAATGTTAATGAGTTAAATTATATTTTCCTTGAATGCATTTTCATAATTTTAATTATTATAAGATCATATAATGAGGTTCATAACTATTTTTTATAGAAGTTTTAAGGTTAAAGTTCAGAAATTTAGGTTTTTAGGGCATTTAGGGTTTTTGAGAGTTTTTAAATCTTTGGATACGAAAATCAATAGAATCTTTGAGACTTCAAATTATCTTATGTTAATATAACTCTTGTACAGTTATAAATAATGTTTGTAACTTATATTATCGGTCGATTGGCATTCTATGTAGTGGTTTCGACATTCAAGTGAAAGTGAGGAATCAAGTATACTAGTCCTAGTTTTCAACTATGACTTAAGTTTATATGAGACTTGGACCTAATTTATACCACTAGATCAAGTGCATTATGTGTTTATATGGTTCATGAAAAGATGATCGAGTTAAAGAGTGACCCGAATATGGATAGTCTCTACAGTTAGTAATTGTAGAATTCGCATATCAATGTGAAATCTAAGTACACTATCCATTGTTTCTAATTGCTTCCAAGTTTGTATTGGGTTATAACTTAGCTTCTAGTTACTAAGTCTAGTATGTGTTGTGCCTATACGTGCAACTAAGTTTATCAATTCTAGAACCGACTCGAATTTTGACGGTTGTCACACACACACATACACACACACACACACACACACACATATATATATATATATATATATATATATATATATATATATATATATATATATATTATTAAACTTATAATATTATAATAGTATAAGGCTTGAGTTTTAAACTTTTAAAATTCTAGGGTTTGGAATTAAAGTTTTAGTGTGTGACTTTACAAATTCCAAAACTTGAGGGAAAGTTTTGAAATTCTTCAAAGCTTTTCATCTTCATAACATATGAGTTTAATGGTCTTTTAAAATGAGTCTCTTCATTTTTCTATAACCTATGACTTTTAATGATTCCTTTAAATGAAAATTTTTAAGAATTCCATAACTTCAGGACAACTTACAGACTCCATTAAAATCATCAAAATCGTCAATTAAACTAACAATAATGTTCTAGTTCTTGATTAAACTCATATGAACAAGGTAATTCGAATCAAACGAATTCCATGTAATTAGACTAATCACATAAACTAACACAAAACATGAAATTTTGTCAATCACCTTACATTTGTGGCCAAAAACTCGATTTCTGCACTCTGCAATACTATGAGTCCATGAACTGGACTCTTCGAGTAGCTCATTTTGTATGGACTGGTCGAGTCCATCAGTCGACTTGGCGAGTTCATCAGTCAGAATGCATAAAACTTGATTTTTTTTCAACTTCAAACAATAAGTAGCATCATGTATAATTGAAAACAAGTCTAGGTTCTGATACCACTGAACGATTTTGAGCATTCTAGCACTCCTATGTTGTACATACAACCCTAAATAACTTGGATCAATGTTTTCTATATTATACATGCAAACTTTCATTTTCCAAGGTATTACCCTAGCTAGCATACAAAACTTTGATACTTGGGTAATAAAACAAGTTAGATAACATACCTTTTGTTGTAGCTTGTTGCTTGGAGCTTTAAGAGCCTAGCACCAATAATGTGAATGTGTTAAGTGGAATCACAAATCACCACTAACACATGGAAACTTGGAAGAGGACCCTCTTTAGCTCACAAAATCAACCACACTATTGTGTATACTCTAGGTGCCAATTTCTTGAACCAAAGGGCTTTGTATTTAGTGTAGTTACATTAGAGTTACACCATGTAAACCGTAATGTGCATGACTTTCCAAATTCCTCATGATCTATGGGTTTTAACCTCCATGGAGTATCCATGGGTCACCACATGGGTTAAGCCCAACATAAGGAATCATGGATCATTAGCCCACATTATAAGAATGAATTATTTACACAATCAATCCCTATATATTTAATTAGTATCTTTTGATCACAAAATTAATTCCAAATCAATTCTTGATCAATATTAATTAAATAATATGATTTCGTATTAATATATTATAGCTTATAATATATTAATAAATTAAAATTATCCTCTTCTCAAAAGTCCAAATTGTTCCTGTGAAGTGCAAGCCAAATGGACCATGCTAAACCGGGTCAAGTACATACCAAAATTTTATTATGGACTTAGACACCTTATCCAACAATTAGGTCCGATTAAGACATGAAAACTAATAAAGTCGCCAACTTTATCAGTTAGGAGCTTGCTATGAAGTTTCCTTGAGGTTTGGATGCTTTTGATAAAGTCCCATTAAGACATGAAATGTATAAAGTCGCCAACATAGACACCTTATCCAATAATTAGGACCCAGTAAGTCGCAAATGGAGACTTTCAGTCTGATTATTACACCCCGCGTAAGTCTTGGTACGCCCCGCTTACTGGTCTAGTTGCCCTGATCAGGATTTGCATGTACGCTGAGCATACCAGGGGAAGTACGCCCCACGTAGTCCCGTTGTGGACTCGTTGCGTTTGGGCTTCGCATCCTTTGGTCATTTGTTGGACTTGGTTTTGGGCCTCTGGGCCATCTTAGAGTATTATTGGACTAAGAGAAGCATTGGGATTAGGACAAGGTCCATATGGAGTTGGGCCTAATCTGCAAAGTTGAACCATTAGTGGGCCTATATGAACCTTTCTGGTCTTGGACCATGGCAGGCCTAATGAGGTGGGTAAGTAGTGGGCATGGTTAGTCGGGTCACCATTGGAATTATTTATGAGGTGTAGCCTTGCACAGTTTTTTATTATGGTGTTGGGTTGTTTTGGTCAGTTCAGGAACCAGAGCTCGGCGGCAGCGACAGTGTAGGATTTCGTGTGTAGCGGTTGAGGTGAGTCTTCTCATTATTCTTACCTATGTGGTAATACAGGAGTGACCGGAGGGTCTTATTTATGTTGTTGACTGGAGGGTCTTATTTATATTATTAACCGGAGGGTCTGATTTGTATTACTGACTAGAGGGTCTTATCTACTTTATGTATTATTATGCATTCTGTGTTTGTGACATATATTGTTATATAATTATGTATATATGTTGAGATATGACCGAAGGGTCCATACCGAGCCGTGAGACCAGAGGGTCCTCACTGGATCACATGATAGGAGGGTCCTTATCGAGATATAGCCATGAGAGGCTTATTATTTGTGTGTGTGATATTTTAGGGAACTCACTAAGCTTCGTGCTTACCATGTTAAGTTAAATGTATTTTAGGTACTTCTGTAGATTCCGGGAAGGAGGAGGCATGATTGTACACATTTGTTGGCTTATGGAGATTTGAGAATTTTTGGATGCTCTGATATTGTTTGATAATAACTTATAATTTTTGTGATGACTTGAATTTATGAGTAATATTTTGAGAATTAAATATGAAAAATTTTGTCTTGAAATTTGATGTGTTTACCCATATTCGTATCATGGGTACTGTCCAAAAGATATAGCTCAAAAAAATACGAGATTATGTCGGACATAATGATACGAAAGTCGAAACGTTGTTTTGGAAGTCATGCAATGCATATAGTGGTCATGAATTTTACTTGTGTTTGGAAAAGCTTGCAAAGTGCATGTAGGAATCCACCTTTCTGCACCATCCTTAGGAGTCAAATTTTCTGGCTTTACAGTATAGAAATTTCAAAATGGGCATGGGCATATTTCTCTAAACTATGTTAAAATGTTAAATCGATTCATATTCCTGAAATTGTGAAAATATATCCACCTCCATACATCAGTTACCTATAGCAACGGTAATTGAGTTAATCAATCAGTCAATACAATTAGCATTTGTCGAACGGCATGAAATTGCAAGTAACTTTATAGTTATAGTTTGTTCTTTCTTGTGTTATAATTTATAAATTAACAAATATTGCATGGACGATTTATGTTGGTGTAACCCCTTATGCTAAGAATAAGGTTCAAAAGCATGTGAACAGTTCTTATAATTGGGAGCCAAGACGTATTTAAGTGGATACATTTGAAGTCGATGACAATTTCGACAACAGAAAAGTAAAACTTGAACGTTGGGTATGTGGTTGTGGGAAATGGCATAAAAGCGGTATACCTTATGTCACACCCCCGAACTAGACGGCAGAAATGTCCGAGGGCTCGCGTGACTCAAATTGAATATCATAACAATGAATATACATGAAACATAACATAAACTTCACTATGTATTAATACATTACAACTGACATTGTTCACATCAAGTACATTGTTTAAACATTACATATCCATAGCATAAATTGTTTGAAAGTTTTCAAAGCATAACACCCTAACATACTCGTTATTACTCTGTAGCATATCTGTTACCTGAGAATACAAGTTATTTTGAAAACATCAACATATGGAATGTTGGTGACTTCATAAGCAGGGTTATTATGAAAATGTTTTGTGTAGTTTATAAAACCCAGAAAATCCGATAGTTTTTGAAAAGACAATTGTTTATACGAAAGTGTGAAGATTCATAGGTTTATGCATGAATGACTTCAAAGCGTGTATAGATGAGAAGTTTTGCATTAAAGTTATTGAAAAGTACAAGTGAATGGTGTTGATTTCCTCGAAAAACCCGATGTTTTCTGATAATATAATATAATATAATTGTTTCGAATTGTTATACCATCACAACGTATGATTATGATTTTCCTTGATTACTCAGATAGTATTGGATTTATTTATGTGAGTCGTTATAACCATGCATGATAATGACTAGTTCGTCTGTCTTGGCAATCTAGCGAATGCCATAATTGATCTTAAGATTTTGTCACCCTAGACTGGCCGAGTCACCCTAGACTGGCTGAGTCTCGCTCTCCCTCCATGAGACTTTGATTATAACTACAGACTACGAACGGCACTTAAAGGTGTCGCCCGTTATTACTCACTAAATCCAAACGAAATTGATTACCATTGATTAACGACCTATATTCGTTTACTTGAATTGAAAATAAGCCTAACAAACAAGGAGAAGATGATTACGAGGTCCTGCTAATTACGTGTGTTATTTAAGGTTGTTGGGTATACGAAGGACGCGTTGGCCCATTTCACATTTGATTTATTTGGACCTTACTAGCAATGCTAATGGGCCACTGAGGCCCAATAGCACATAAAAGCCATTGGGGGTCCCTTAAACATATAATTGGGTCACATGAGGCCCAATAGACATGTGTTATGATTGTTAGACCCAAAAGTCATGTCAATGGGTCACGAAGGCCCAATAAGCTTGATTAGAATCTTTCAAGCACAACAATTTGAATATTTACTTGTTTTAGGTATAGTATAATTGTCGGAAACTTGATTGAACAATTGTTAAATTTGCAACGACACGAAGCTTGTCGATTGTTTATAACGATATTTGAAAATATATGTATATTCGTCATTATTTCATCATTTGTAATTTGGTATTTTTTACCCAAATATTTTAATAACAAAATAATTGACTTGAAATATTGGTTTGACCTATTTAGCCCTTCTTTAATAAAAATGACAATTTTAGTTCCTTATTTTAAAACTTTTTTCTTGACATTTTTGACCCATAGACTTGTTTAAGTAATGTTTTTAGCTCAAAATTTACTCTCTGGCAGTTTCAGCCCCTTCAGTAAAGAGTTTTTCAGTTAAAGTCCAAACTTTTTGCTACTTTTACAATTTTGACCTAAATTCCAAAAACTTTACATTTTTTTATCCTTTTTGGAAAAAAAATCATTTTAAGCCCTGAAATACTTTTGTTTACCGTTTAACCCTGTGTTTTGAGAAATTTAGCATTTCAATCCCTTGAAAACCATATTTTTCGCAAGTTTTGGGCCTATGGGCCGAAAAGCCCAAAAATTGGCCCATTAGGCTACACATTACATTTCTAGTCCTTTGAAGAGCATAATATTCATAGAAACATTCATTTTAACTGTTTTGACTCTTTTGGTCCTGAAGAAAACCGTGAATGACAACTTTTAACTCAACTTTTGTTTATTTGACAAATATAGCCCAAAAATGAGTTTTATGTTGCAATATGGTTATTATAACCTTAGAGGGTAATTTTTCATGACTTTTTTAGTGTAATATATATCATAGATCATGTTTATTTTCTTCCTTGATCCATAGATCTCGAGATTTCTTGCCTTTTAGTTACATATTTACCACATAAACACATGAAATCACACATCACATACACATACACATAGATCTACACATTTTACTTGTATTCTCCCCCATAAAACTTGTGAAAAGCGAAAATAGAGGGGTATGAACTCACCTTGCTTTGATGATCACGATTTTGAATAAGAAATGGAAGAGTTTGATGTTATTTTCGGTCCTAGCAACACCTTGTTGTAGATTTCGAGCTTAAGGAACTTTCTAGGAGTGTGATCACCAAAACCTTGTTTAGAAGGAGTGATCTTACAAGAGAGAAGAGTTATATAACTTAGACATGTAAAAAGCTACCAAAGAATGATGATTTTCTTATGAGAATCCTTTTGAAACCAAACCATATTTCGAGATTTTGGAGTGAGAAGGAATAGAATGCTTGAGAGAGAAAAAGGAGTGAAATGACCATTATGGATATATGTTCGATTATGCATGGAAATATGATGGTTAATAAGGAGGTGGCACATGAAACTCAACCATTCTTATTCTTTTTTTTATATATACTTGGGTCGAGATAGAGAGAGGAGAGGCAATGATTTTCGCCTTTAGTGCTTGAGTCCATAATATGGGCCCAATTTGATGGTTTTCAGCCCATTGGGCCTTTTAGAGTAGTTCACGGCCCAATATTCATCAAAGTATGAGTTTTATGGCCCGTTAGGGCTAATTAGATTTGTTATGGCCCACTAAGGCCCATTAAAGATAAACTAGTCCATTCTAGGCTTATGAGGCCCAAAATGTTATGTTTCATGCAAATGGGTTCAATTAAGGTCCATTTAAGAGTTCTAAGCCCAAAATAGTCAAATTGGAAGCTTATTGGTCCATTAAGCCCCGATAAGAAAATCCTAGTCCAAAATGAACTTAAACCAGGATTTTTAGGGTTTCCAACCTTTCGTTGACTATTTGAGTGTTTGTATAGAGTGTTTGATGGAATTTTGTTGTCATTGAATAAACACCATACATGTTTTCAAGTTTTAGCTACAATGTCATTCGTTGTTAAGTGTTTACATCTTATCAGAATTCCTAGTTGTGACATCATCCCCCGTTAGAGGGAATTTCGTCCCGAAATTCTTTTTAAAGCTAGATTTGAGAATGCGAGAATAAGTGAGGGTACTTCTGATTCATTTGGTCTTCACGTTCCCTTGTGAATTCTGGTCCATGTTTCGCGTTCCACCGAACTTTCACAATCGGAATGCGACGTTGCTTAGTATGCTTCACTTTCTTGTCCATGATTTTGACTGGTTCTTCGATGAACAAGAGATTCTTGTTGATTTCGATTTCTTCTAATGGAATGACCAGAGTTTTGTCGGATAAGCACTTCTTTAAGTTGGAAACATGGAACACGGGGTGTACACTGTTGAGCTCAGTAGGTAGCTGCAGTCTATAAGCCACTGGACCAATTCGGGCAAGAATCTTGAAGGGTCCAATGTATCATGGGTTTAGTTTTCCATGTTTCCCAAAATGAATCACCCCTTTCCAGGGAGAGACCTTTAACAACACTCGATCCCCGACTTGAAATTCCAAGGGCTTTCGCCGTTTATCAACGTGGCTCTTCTGTCTGTCTCGTGATGCTTGCAGTCGGTCTCTGATCTAAATTATCTTCTCGGTCGTTTTGTGTATGATTTATGGTCCCGTTAATGCATTGCCTGGTGTCTGTCCTCTTGCTAGCTGAGTGTCACCTACCTCAGCCCAACACAACAACGATCTACATTTATGCCCATACAATGCCTCGCATGGGGCAACTTTGATGCTTGAGTGATAACTGTTGTTGTACGAGAATGCGATCAAAGGAAACTGGAAATCCCATTACCTTCCAAATTCTATCACACATGCGTGAAGCATATCTTCTAGCGTTTGAATGGTTCGCTCGCTTTGACCATTTGTTTGTGGGTGGTAGGCCGTGCTCATGTTAAGTTGTGTTCCCATAGCTTTCTGAAGCGATTGCCAAAATCATGAAGTAAACCTAATATCTCTATCTGAGATGATAGATATTGGCACTCCGTGGAGTGTCACGATTTCCTTGATAAAGGTCCTTGTCAATCATTCCCTCTTGTATGACTCTTTTATAGGCAGGAAATGAGCGGATTTTGTCAACCTGACAACTATTAGCCATATGGTATCTAAACCATCATTCGTCTTGGGTAGTTTGGTCACAAAGTCCATAGTAATCCTTTACCATTTCCACTTGGTAATTATTGGTTGTTGTATTAATCCAGAGGGCTTCAGATATTCCACCTTTACTTTAGCACATGTAAGGCACTTACTAACGTAAGTGGCAATTTCAGCCTTCATGTTAGGCCACCAATAATGTTGCTTGATATCCAAGTACATTTTATATGAACCTGGATGGATGGAGTATCTTGTCTTGTGGGCTTCATTCATGACTACTTCTCTGAATCCCCCAAGTTTAGGGATCCAAATGCGGTTCATGAAATAATATCCTCCGTCCTCCTTCACTTCCAAATTCTTTTCCATTCCACGTAACGCTTCGCTTGTTTTGTTTTCTTCCTTCATGGCATCGAACTGGGATGCTCTGATTTGCGAGGTCAGGTGGGTTTGAATGGTTATGGAGAGAGTCTTCACACGATGATTCGAGTATTCTTTTCGACTCAAGGCATCAGCTACCACGTTATCCTTACCTGGGTGTACTTGATTTCTCACTCATAATCTTTTAGCAGTTCAACCCCTCTTCGTTGCCTCAAGTGTAATTCCTTTTGATTTAAAATGTGTTGAAGACTCTTGTGGTCTTTGAAAATGATGCACTTTGTGCCATCAAGGTAGTGCGTCAAAATATTCAAGGCGAAGACCACAGATCCCAATTCGAGATCATGGGTGGTATAATTCACCTCATGTGTCTTTAGTTGTCCGGACGCATAAGCTATCACCTTCCCACGCTGCATCAGTACACAACCTAAACCCTGATTCGATGCATCACAGTAAACTACGAAGTTCTTCGTTCCCTCTAGTAGTAATAGTACCGGTGCACTGCAGAGTGCTTGCTTCAGAGTTCGGAATGCAATTTCTTGCTTATCTATCCATTCAAAGGGTACACCCTTTTACGTAAGCAAGGTAAGTGAGTTGGCTGTTTTGGAGAAGTTCTGAATGAACCTCTTGTAATAGCCTGCGAGACCTAAAAATTGCCAAATTTCTATGGGTGTCGTTGGGATCGCCCATCCTTCAATGGCTTTGACCTTAGAAGGATCCACATGTATCCCTTCTTGACTAACAACATGGCCCAAAAAGTTCACACTATGGAGCCAAAACTCACACTTAGAGAGTTTTACGTATAGCTTTTCGGTTCTTAGAGTTTTTAAGATTTACCGGAGATGTCGACCATGCTCCTCTTCACTTTGAGAATAAACTATAATATCGTCGATGAAAACGATGACAAAGTTGTCGAGGAATTGTCGGCATATTCTATTCCTTAGGTCCATGAATGCGGCAGGGGCATTCGTTAGACAGAAGGGCATTACGACAAATTCATAATGTATGTATCGATTTCGAAAAGCGGTTTTGGGGATATCCTCTTCGCGGACTCTGAGTTGGTAGTATCCGGATCGCATATCTATCTTAGAGAAGTTACTTGCTCCTTGGAGTTGGTCAAATAGAATGTCGATTCGCGGAAGTGGATAGAGATTTTTGAGAGGGAGCTTATTTAGTTCCATGTAGTCAATACACATCCTTTAGGAACCATCTTTCTTCTTAACAAAGAGAATCGGAGCTCCCCATGGTGAGAAACTGGGTCGGATGAATCCTTTGTCCAAAAGTTCACTGACTTGGCTGGACAGCTCTTGCAGCTCGGCAGGAGACAATCTGTATGGCGATTTGGCGATAGGTGTAGCTCCTAGCACATGGTCAATTCAGAACTCAACTTGTCTTTCTGGGGGTATCCCCAAAAGATCTTCAGGAAAGACATCCGGGAACTCGCAAGTCACTGGGATGTCTCGAATACTAACCTCTTCTTTGGACTTATCCACGATATGAGCCAGAAACGTCAAGTCCTTCTTTCGTAGATACTTTTGTGCCTTAATTCACAAGATAAGACGAAGGTTCGTGCTGGGTTTGTCTCCATAAATAATTAGGGTTTCGCGATTTGGGAGGTGAAGGAGAACGACCTTCTCATGACACATAATTTCAGCATTGTGAGGGCTTAACCAGTCCATAACGATAAATACATCAAAACTCCTAATGGATACGGCCATTAAGTTTATTTGAAAGACGTGATGGTTCAAGGTTAGGGTACTTCCGATGTAGATTTCCCTAGTGGATTCTGTTTTCCCATTAGCCATTTCCACCGTAAAGGTTTCATTGAGCTGCTGGGGTTGCTTTCTTAACAAGAGTTTGAACCTATTACTCACAAATCTTCGTTCTGCCCCGGTATCAAATAGAATGCATGCATAAGTGTGGTTTAGGAGAGACGTACCCAGTGACAACAGCGGGATCCTGAACCACTTCTCCCTGACCCATGATCAGCACTCTCCCTGCTCCTCCATTCCCATGGTTGTTGATGTTGGGGCAGTTTCGACGGAAATGCTCAGTCTTTCCACATCCATAGCAGGTGTGGCTTGGTCCCGCATTATTGCCACTATTATTGGTGTTGTTGTTGTTGTTGCTGTTGTTGTTGTTGTTTCCCTGCTGCTGGTTCCGGGGAGGATAGGTCCTGCAATATTTTGCCGTGTCACCCTTTTCGATTGCAACTGGTACAATGCGTCTCCCTACATTCGTCATTATGATGGAGACTTCACTTGTTTCAATTTGGGAGATTCATGGAATACTACCTAGGGGCACTTGGAGTAGCTGAGACTGGAGCATGTGGTGTGGAGGGAACTTGGGTGGTTGCAACATTGACTTTCAGTGTTTGTTGCTTCTTTGACGACTATGAGCCTTGTCGCCCCTTTCTCTTGTTATTATTTCCTTTCTTGTTGTCACTTTCCTTCTTGCCTTTAGTTTCCCCTGGCTTCTCGCCCTTCTTGTTGTTGTGGTCGTACAGTTTCTTGGCCAACCTCTTGGCACTGTCGAAGGTTTCAGGATTTGCAGCTATCACATTTCCTTCAATTTGGGAGGTTAATTCCCAGATGAATCGTTTGATTTTCTTTCCCTCTGAAGTAATCATGCCAGGGCACAATAGTGACAGTTAGCTAAACCTTGATATGTATGCATCAATGTCGGAGTTTCGGACGGTGAGATTCCATAACTCTTGCTCCATTTTCTGAATTTCGCCTCGCAGGTAGTACTCAGCCATCAGCATTTCTTTCAACTCCGCCCACGGCATGGCGTTGGATACGGGGAGAGTCATGGCTTCTAGGTGTCCATTCCACCAGGTGAAAGCTTCGTCAACGAATGTGCATGCGGCAAGATTCACTTTCATCTCCTCGGGGCATTCGCATATCTCAAATACCAATTCCATTTTTTCAATCCATCTCTTTAGGGTTATCATTCCACGTATGCCATTAAATGTTTGTGGCTTGGCGTTGGTGAAGTCTTTGTAAGAGCATGTCTTGGTAGGTCCTTGATTTATTACGTTGTTAGAACTTCCAACCCCTTGTCCATTGCCTCCACCATTTTTCCCTTGGTGGATTTGTGCTATGGCTGCGGTGATTGCAACAGATACAACTGCTTGAAATGCAGCTGAGTTGATTTCTGGTGGGGTTGGCCCAGGGTTTCCACGGGTTGGTCGTTGAGGCATCTTTCTGTCATGGAACGGTTAGATATTGAGTGCCTATGTTTTTTGTGAGTTTGTGGTCCTATAAACTATGTGTATTGCATGTACTTAAGTAGTTTCACATGTTAACATACAATCATTGATTCATAACACATAACAGATAACAACATCACAATATAACACATATATTTTTCCACTAATAATATCAGTACCTTGCTACTTGAAAATTTGCTCGAAGGAGCATACATAAGTGTTGCAAGGTCAACAGTGTAACGCCTCTATGAGTAGTGTAATCATTTAAACAGCGTCGATGGTACATAGCATAGATCATAAAAAAATAGATCATAGTACAAGTAGGGTAAGGCTGGTCCTAACACTCTATGGAGCCCCGACAACAGCAGCGAGGTCATATACCGAAGTGTTGTGCCAACAATCGGGCCATCTCAGTCATTTCTCCAATGACTTCATCTCTTTCCTGTTCATCCTGCACCGCTCGTGCTTCCATGGCGAATATTTGTTGCCGCAGAGCGGCAATCTCAGCTTCCGGAGAGCGATTCTCTCTCGCGGGATTCCCTGGTGGGCAGGGTGGTTCTGCTGCGTCTCACTGGTAGGTGATGTGACAGAATCCTCGTCTGTGTCTTGTTCTTCCTCCATTTCGTCATCGGTCCAATCAAACTCGTAGTATGTGTCCGTGTACTCGTCATGCCCAATGTCGTGTGCTCCCCTTTGATCTCCCTCCGGTTCGTCCTTGATCATTCTGTGGGCCACTAACAACTGATGAAACTGAATGCCCTGGTGCTCCCCTTCCATGGTGACTGAGAATAGGTATATGAATAAACTATTATTACTCCTAAGATGTTCTAATATTTTGTAAATTGAGTTGATGTTCTCTTCTTGGTAATAAAGGGATAAGTTTTTAGGTTTACCGACCATCGTGATTTCCTCGGGGCATGTGATAGTTGTACTTTGGAGGAAATGTAGTTGATTAGGCTACATTCACCCCTTCATACAACCATGAACAGTCCCGACTTAACGGAGATGTCAGTATCATCTAATTTGATTTGGTATTGTGTTCTTTTTCCTATATCGTACAACTAGAGGTGTTTTATCGTTGTGTTTTATTTGTTTTGTTCAGAGTTGTTTTAGTCCCTCTGTGGTTTATACTTGCATATCAATGTGTGGTTAGATATGTCAGTTCAATATAAAAAGAGCTCTAATACCAACCCGTCACACCCCCGAACCAGACGGCAGAAACGTCTGAGGGCTCGTGTGACTCAAATTGAATATCATCACAATGAATATACATGAAACATAACATAAACTTCCCCATGAATTAATACATTACAACTGACATTGTTCACATCAAGTACATTGTTTAAACATTAGATATCCATAGCATAAATTGTTTGAAAGTTTTCAAAGCATAACACCCTAACATACTCGGTATTACTCTTCAGCTTACCTTTTACCTGAGAATACAAGTTATTTTGAAAATGTCAACATATGGAATGTTGGTTAGTTCATAAGCAGGGTTGTTATGAAAATGTTTTGTGTAGTTTATAATACCCAGAAAATCTGATATTTTCTGAAAAGACTATTGTTTATACCAATGTGTGAAGATCCATAGGTTTATGCATGAATGATTTCAAAGCGTGTATAGATGCGAAGTTTTGCATTATAGTTATTGAAAAGTACAATATAATGGTGTTGATTTCCTCGAAAACCCCGTTTTTTTCCAATAATATAATATAATATAATTGTTTCGAATTCATATACCATCACAATGAATGATTATGATTTTCCTTGATTACTCGGATAGTATTTAATTTATTTATGTGAGTCGTTATTACCATGCATGATAATGACTAGTTCGTCTGTCTCGGCATTCTAGTGAACGCTGGAATCGATCTTAAGATTTTGTCACCCTAGACTGGCCGAGTCTAACTATAGCGAACAGCTGACGTGTGGGGGGAGTCACCCCAGTATAGATCTATACACAAATTCTCGCTCTACCTCCAGAAGACTTTGATTATAACTACAGAGTACGAACGACACTTAAAGGTGTCGCCCGTTATTACTCACTTAATCCAAACGAAATTGATTACCATTAATTAACGACCTGTATTTGTTTACTTGAATTGAAGGTAAGCCTAACAAACGAGGAGAAGAGGATTACGAGGTCCTGCTAATTACGTGTGTTATTTATGGTTGTTGGGTATACAAAGGACACGTTGGCCCATTTCACATTTGATTTATTTGGACCTTACTAGCAATGGTAATGGGCCACTGAGGCCTAATAGCATATAAAAGCCATTGAGGGTCCTATAAACATGTAATTGGGTCACAGGAGGCCCAATAAACATGTGTTATCATTGTTAGTCCCAAAAGTCATGCTAATGGGTCACGAAGGCCTAATAAGCATTATTAGAATCTTTCAAGCCCAACAATTTGAATATTTACTTGTTTTAGGTATAGTATAATTGTCGGAAACTTGATTGAACAATTGTTAAATTCGCAACAGCACGAAGCTTGTCGATTGTTTATCACAATATTTGAAAATATATGTATATTCGTCATTCTATTTTCATAAGTTGTAATTTGGTATTTTTGACCCAAATATCTTAATATTAAAATAATTGACTCGAAATATTGGTTTGACCTGTTCAGCCCTTCTTTAATAAAAATGACAATTTTAGTACCTTATTTTAAAAAAAGAGATTTTAGGCACTTAAACCATTTTCTTGGCATTTTTGACCCATAGACTTGTTTAAGTAATGCTTTTAGCTCAAAATTTACACTTTGGCAGTTTCAGCCCCTTCAGGAAAGTGTTTTTCAGTTAAAGTCCAAACTTTTTGCTACTTTTACAATTTTGACCCAAATTCCAAAAACTTTACTTTTTTATTCCTTTTTGGAAAAAAATCTTTTTAACCCTTGAAATAGTTTTATTTACCATTTTACCCCGTTTTTTGAGAAATTTACCATTTCAATCCCTTGAAAACCATATTTTTCGTAATTTTTGGGCCTATGGGCCAAAAAGCCCAAAATTGGCCCATTAGGCTACAAATTACATTTCTAGTCCTTTGAAGAGCATAATATTCATAAAATCATTTATTTTAATTGTTTTGACTCTTTTGGTCCTTAAGGAAAACCGTGAATGACAACTTTTAACCCAACTTTTGTTTATTTGACAAATATAGCCGAAAAAAAGAGTTCTATGCTGCAATATGGTTATTATAACCTTAGAGGTTAATTTTTCTTGACTTGTTTAGTGTAATATATCATAGATCATGTTTATTTTCCTCCTTGAGCCATAGATCTCGAGATTTCTATCCTTTTAGTTATATATTTACCACATAAACACATGAAATCACACATAACATACACATACACATAGATTTACACATTTTACTTGTATTCTCCCCCATAAAACTTGGGAAAACCGAAAATAGAGAGGTATGAACTCACATTGCTTTGATGATCATGGTTTTGAAGAAGAAATGGAAGAGTTTGATGTTATTTTCGGTCCTCGCAACACCTTGTTGTAAATTTCGAACTTAAGGAGTTTTCTAGGATTGTGATCTCCAAAAGCTTGTTTACAAGGAGTGATCTTACAAGAGATAAGAGTTATATAAATTAGAAATGTAATAACTTACCAAAGAATGATGATTTTATTGTGAGAATCCTTTTGAAATAAGTTTGAAGTGGTGTGTGTGTGTGTGTTTTCTCCTTGTGTTCTCGGCCGAAGAAGAAGAAGAGATGGGGACAGAAAAAGGAGTGAAATGACCATTATGGATATATGTTAGATTATGCATGGAAATATGAAGGGTAATAAGGAGGTGGCATATGAAAGTCAACCCTCCTTATTCTTTCTTTTTTTATATATTTGGGTCGAGATAGAGAGAGGAGAGGCAATGATTTCGGCCTTTAGTTCTTGAGTCCATAATATGGGCCCAAATTGATGGTTTTCGGCCCATTGGGCCTTTTAGAGTAATTCATGGCCCAATATTCATCAAAGTATGAGTTTTATGGCCCGTTAGGGCTAATTAGATTTGTTATTGCCTAATAAGGCCTACTAAAGATAAACTAGTCCATTCTAGGCTTATGAGGCCCAAAATGTTAAGTTTCATGAAAATGGGTCCAATTAGGGTCCATTTAAGAGTTCTAATCCCAAAATAGTCAAATTGGAAGCTTATTGGTCCATTAGGCCCAATAAGAAAATCCTAGTCCAAAATGGACTTAAACCTGGATTTTTAGGGTTTCCAACCTTTTGTTGACTATTTGAATTTTTGTTAAAGGGTTTGATGGAATTTTGTTGTCATTGAATAAACACTGTACATGTTTTCAAGTTTTAGCTAAAATTTCATTCATTGTTAGGTATTAACAACGTATCAGAATTCCTAGTTGTGACACCTTATGGGCAGGCTACATCATCTCTAAGAGCCCATATGTCTGAAGTCATTCATGAAATGGTTGATTATAAGATGACTGATGTCGTGTATCGTGTTGTATTCGGGTCTGAGATAGTGAATTATGTACCATCACATGTGTAATGGGTAATATTAAATGAAAGGGTAGTCGTATTACCTCCCAAATAGAAGTAGTTATTCATGTACCCCTTTGAATTTTATGTCCTATTATGTAGTAGTCATTCATGTACGTCATTGCATTTTATGTCCTATTATGTACTAGTTATGGGTTAATGTTTTAATGAAAAGAAAATGGAAGTGCTTTCTTAATTCATGTTTAATCCTCAGTACCGAAACAACATACATTAAAGAAGTAACAAAACACTCGTAAAAAACGAACAATGTAACTAATGAACATTCTACATCTAATCTTATTTAACTAACATGCATATTAAAAGTGAGAGACATTCTTTAAAAGATTCCATTCCTCCCCATGTGTAAAGTCCCTACCATCATATTCAAGAGGGCATAGCTCCATAGTCACTGGTATACGAATTTCTTCATCCATATCTGCATGTTCATTATCCAGCTCGTTGTAAGTAAGTTGAAAATGCTTGACCCTTTGTTTCAAATAAAGAAACTTGGCTTTGAAATCTCTTTTTCTTCGATATTGATTACAACCTATTTGATGGTGAAACAAATGACAGACACGAGACCAAAATGGTCCAACACGAAATTCTGGCAGACCTGGTTGAAAATCCTCCTCTACAGTTATGATCCAAGCTTAATCTAAAGCGACCTCCACTTCGTTGTTGCATCTAAGTTGTACAAGTGAGTCCATAGTTGCAAGGTAAAATTGGAATGTGATACAATTAAAATGGATATGAGCAAACTATTTATAGTGGGCCCTTATTGTAATTAAAACTGTGTTGTCAAGTCAAACAGTCTTCAATTCTCTTGTCAGCCAGTGAAATGGCTTGTCAACTCAAACAATCATCTCTTCTGTTGTCAACAGGTACACTGAGTTCTTCAGTTAAGTTTGACTATGAAATGCAGACCAATTAAAAGATTTACTACGATTTTGTGTAGAAACTACTATAAAATTACTTACAGTAAAAAAGTTAAAAATACATAACGATATATCAGTTCTTCATATGTTAGATTTGGAAATTTACTCTATTTATTTCACTAAAAAAGACTTCCATACCATGGACCAATGGAGAGTACTTCATTCTTAGTCGTGCATATATTCATGTATACGAGACCAACAAGTTGAATGATCTAATGTTTTGGACTCGTTAAACTAAAATCATCAACGTTGAAACACGAACGACTACAACAAGCCGTCGTGACATCCTAGATATCGCAACAAAATGGTATGAGATGAAAACTAAAATTCTATTATTCAACGATATTATACCTAAATTGATGACACTCGTTTAAATGCTACTGAGGAGGTCATCTTGGAAGCTTCTAAGAAGGAATATTTTGAAATATATCCCATTTATTTAATATCTATTTGTAATGTCCATTTCACGAAGTATTATTTTATTTAAGTAATTAATATTAGTCTTGACTAATAATGGGACAAATGGACTAATGGAGTGGACCTTAGCAAAATGGGCCAAATAGTTTGGTTGCCCATAATTTGTACGTTGGGCGTAACCAGGCGTACACGGGGCGTAGGGGCGCATAGGATTTGGGAGCTTCATGCACGTGTGCGCAGCGTACTAAGGTATACGCACAACTTACGTGAGCTGGCAGAAAACCCTGGTTTTAGGGTTTAATCCATATAAGTACCCCATTATCGCTCAAAACCTAGCCTCCTTACCAGTCCCTCACTCTCAAATAACCCTAATTCGCCTCCTACTCTATTGTTGTGTGTGTTTGACCTTTGAAGAAAAGCTTGGAGGAAGAGAAGATGAGTTGAAGAAGAAGAACTTGAGTATCTCGAGCTCAAGGATCTAGAACCATATCATGTTTTGGCACTCAAAGGAGGTATAAAGCTTCTATCTGTCCTCTTAGAAGCTTAGATCTAGGATTTTGCAGCTTTGGACCTTTTTAGGTCCAAAGGATGGATCTTTTTCATGAAACTGATGGGTTTTGAGCATTCTAACACTCCTATGTTGTACATGCATATTATGAAGCACCTATACTACAAAGTTCCAGTTAGATGACATACCTTTTGATGTAGCTTGATGTCTTCAATCCTTAAGAGCTTAGCCCCAATAGTGTGGAAGCCTCAAGTGGAATCACAAATCACCAAAACACCTTAGAAGAACTCGAGAGAATATGTATGCACACTAAAATCGGCCCACACTTATGTCCTCACACACTAGTACAATTTCTTGTGCAAAAGGCCTCTTTATATAGTATGGAGGATTAGGGTTACATTCATGTAAACCCTAATACCCATGACCTTTCATTTCATAGGATCCATGGGTTAAAACTCCATGGACTATCCATGATAGCTTACCCCAACCTAAATGAACTTGGCCCATTCCATATATATATATATATATATATATATATATATATATATATATATATATACATATATATATATATATATATATATATATATATATATATAAGAGTCCATATTAAATTAAATCCTTTTGATCACTTAATTAATTCTAAATTAATTTTTGATCAATACTAGTTAAATAATATGAATCCATATTAATATATTAGAACTTATAATATATTAATCTAAATCATAAATATACTATTCTCAAAAGACTAACCATATAAATTGTGTCGGTGAAGTGAAACCCAAAAGGACCATGTCGGGTCGGGTCGAGTACATACCAAGTATAGTTATGGACTTGGACATTAATCGAACAGCAACTTCGTTTCTAAGCTTCGGGTTGCCACCCTTGGAGCTCAAAGCATCCCTTTAGCAGTAAAGTTTCAACGGTTAAGGCCTTTATGTAACCATGCTTGAGATCTAGCCATTTCCATGGAATTTCATTGCTTTTTTTTTCCAAGTTGGGTTCATTTAGTGGGTTGGAAGCCACCAAGTGATCGAATTTATGGGTTATGATGTTAGTAAGGACTTAGATCTGTGTTTGTAGATTCTGGAATGGGGTATTAAGCACTTAATTGGAAAAGTGACTTAACAGGGGAGTACATTGGGCGTACACACCTTCCAGCCAGTACACTTAGCGTATAAAGGAGTACGCCACGCGTACTCATCACACATGGGCTTCACGTGTTTTGGGCCTCCGGATGGGCCAAGTAGTGGACTTTGGGTCTTTAGGTCTTATTGGGCCAATAGTAGTCAGATAATTTGGCACTAAGAATACGTTTGGGCTTAGGAAAGGCCCATTTGAGAAGTTGGGCCCAATTTAGAAAATTAGGCCATTAGTGAACCTTTAATGGGCCATTATTGGACATAGAAAGTTTAGATGGGATTGGGCCTAGTTTATGGTCCAAAATCAGAGCAGGGGTAAAATGATTATTTTACCCTTAGAAAGATTCTTAGTTTGTTTGACTATGTATTGTTGTATAGAGTTAGTCGGGATTCATAGCAGCAAGTAGCAAAGACTCCTCACGCTCGAGTTCATCATTCAGTTTGAGAGGTGAGTCTTCTCCTATAAGAACGGGTCTAAGGCACCAAGGCTAACCAGTTTATGTGTGATTGTATGTGTCGGGGTTAGCCCGATGTAGGTTTTATGTTTCGGACTTTGTTCTGATGTCGGGCGGGGCCCGATGTAGTTAGGGGTTGTTTGGATTAGCGTATTAGCTGATTTGTGGGTGGAATAAGCAATAAGCAATAAGCATGGGGACAGATGCTTATTAAAATTAGCTTATTTAGCTTAATAAGCTAGATTTTATCCAAACACTCAAAGTTAGCTTATTATGGGAATAAGCAATAAGCACCTCTTTTCTTCCTATCCAAACACCCCCTTAGTATGCTTGATGTCTTCGTGATTCTTGCATGTGTATGATTATGTGTTCCGGACTTTGGTCCGATGTCGGGGCAAGCCCGAGGAATGTTAGCTTTCTTGTTATGCTTATGTCTATGTTTATGTTTATGTTATGCTCATGATGTGTATACCGGACTTCGGTCTGATGTCTCGCGGGGCCCGATGCAGGGCCTAGTCCTAACTTATGCTAGACCTCGGTCCGATGTCGGGCGGGGCCCAATGTTGGACATGTCTGATGCCGGGCGGGGCCCGATGCAGTAGGCTAGGCCTAGTATGTGATTATGTGTATAGTATATGGTAGTTTGGGGGGACTCACTATGCTTTGTGCTTATAGTTTTCAGTGATGGTTTCAGGTACTTCCACTAGCAAAGGGAATGGCTCGGGATGATCGCATGGCACACACCATAGATTCAGCCTGGGATTGTTTTAGACTCCGATGATAACTTATTCGATTTTGATACAGTATTTGACATGATGTTTTTGAGACACATGTTTCTTGTTTTTATTATGATGATGGATGATTTATGGTTTAAATAGCGATTTTAAAACAAAATTTTGGACTGTATTTTTTGGATATTTCAACTTGGTATCAGATCCTGGGTTTGAGGGATTTGGGCACACTCTCGGGTGTGTCTGCACTCAAAGTAAGGAATTCATATAAAAATTTTCAAAAGAAAATCATTTTTATAAAAAGAATTTTTAAAAGAGTAAAGAACTTTGAAAAGAGAAAAGGGTGTCGTGCATCCAGTCAGTCGAGCTCAAGTAAGTACTCCAAAATTACCCATACAAGTTTATGTTATGATACGATTATCAGCTGTATGATAACTGCATGCTAGATTAGGACTAAGGATCTAGGAAGGATGCTTCATGTGCCTATTATATGTGTATCAGCTTTATGAGAATTGCATGCTAGTACAGATTAGTCAGTATGATAGCCTGAGAAGTATATGCTTGATTATGTGTACTTAGTGCTCAAATGTTGCTTGCTTTGTGCTTTTAGGAGTTATAGCTATCTGTTACTAACTAGTAAATGCATAAGTTAAGCTACATATTATGAGGATTAAATAATTTCATAAGGTTAGGTCTAGCTCCATTTGCGCAACTCTTGTTTAAGTCCAACCGTTGTAGGGTAGGATCTCTCATTCGAAGAATTATCTAGTCTTAGTGGTACATAATAATATTCACGAGCTAGTTAGGGGAGATAGCATGGACTTCTTATGCAGCTGATGGCAGAGAGTGGATTGGTGATTACCCAAGAGCAAGCCTAGGATGAAGTTAGCATGGGATCAGAAGTAGTAGTAGAAGGGACTTGGTGGAGTCGATGCGGTTCTTGAGGAAAGTACGGATAGATGTGGAAGGTAGTATGGGCTCGTACTACTGAAAGCATATGATGTGTACTCGAATCAAGGAAGGTTGAGATGAATTTAGGAAACTTGTAGTATATGAGATCCCTCGAGTTATGTTTAGTATTATGATAATTGTGATGATATGTTTTCTTTCAGAATGGTAGTTTTACGCCCTACACCAACAGTCGGCAATTCAGGTGTCGGTGAGGGATAAGGATCAGGCTCTGGAGCTGAACAGCTAGACGAGAAGACTAGGGATTTTATCTCCTCATAGATCACGTGCATTATTCTTGAGCAGACTGTTGTGATCTTCGGTTTAATCAAGGAGGGTATCCTGAAGCTTATGGATGAGAGGTTTAGTTCTTTACATACAGAGATGGCTGCCATGATGGCATCGCGCACACTCACTTTTCGGGAGTTGAAGGCATGTGGAGCTCCCGACTATCATGGAGCTCAAGACCCCATTGCGAGTACTAGATGGTTGGCTGATGTCGCCAATGCATTCCGCACCTGCATCTTTTGTGGTTACGGGTATGTATCTTCTCCGTTATCTCTTTATTATTTTGGATTATTACGCATGTTTGTGTGTTTGTTTATTGGATCGTTCTTAGTGAACAATATATCAGCTATGGTATTATTTGGTTCGGGTGCCACCCGATCTTTTTTGTCGCTCGCACTTAGCAAGCGGTTTAGTAGAGCTCCGGGAGAACTGGATTGCCCACTTGATGTAGAGATAGCAGATGATAGGACAGTCAAGGTCGCGAGGGTTCATAGAGGATGTATACTGCGGTTATTTGATGAGCAGTTCTCAGTGGATTTGGTTCCTATTCCCATGCGAGGGAATAAGGTTATAGTTGGTATGGACTGGTTGGGCCCCAATGGGGCAGTTATCGACTATGAGCAGCAGCTAGGGAGGGTTCGTACTCCTAGTGGGGGAGAGCTAGTGATTCAGGGTGAGAGACCACAACGCGGGCCAATTCTTCATTCATTAGCGAGGGTGAGGCGCTACTGTCAGCAGGGTTGCGTCGGATACATCACCTATGTCATGGATACCCTGGATAAGGGTAAGGAGACAGTCAATGATGTACTGGTAGTGTGAGAGTACCCGGACATATTCTCGGAGAATTTACCTGGGATACCTCCAGAGACACATGTTGAGTTTAGGATTAACCTAGTTCCTTGTGCGGCTCCGATAGCCAAGGCACCATATCGGTTGGCTCCTCCTGAGATGCAGTATTTGTCTATGCAGTTACAAGAGCTACTAGACAAGGGTTTTATCAGGTTGAGCAGTTCGACATGGGGAGCCTCGATCTTGTTTGTAAAGAAGAAGGATGAGTCACATCGCATGTGCATAGACTACGGAGAGCTGAACAAGGTAACGATGAAGAACCGTTACCCACTTATAAGGATAGATGATATGTTTGATAAGCTTCTGGGAGCATCTTGGTTCTCCAAGATTGATCTATGCTCAGGGTATCACCAAATACGAGTCTGAGATGATGATGTACAGAAGACAACTTTTAGGACTCGCTATGTTGATTATGAGTTTGTGGTGATGCCGTTTGGGCTCACCAATGCCCCAGCCGCGTTCATGGACCTCATGAATCACGTGTGCAGACCGATGCTGGATTGGTCTGTGATAGTCTTCATTGATGAAATCTTGGTTTACTCCAAGACTCAAGAGCAGGATGAGGAGCACCTAAGGGAGGTGCTAGAGAAACTGAGGAGGGTGAGACTTTTCGTAAAGTTCTCCAAGTGTGAGTTCCGGTTGCGCGAGCTGCGGTTCCTTGGGTATCTCGTCAACCAGAAGGGTATTCTGGTCGATCCTGCCAAGATAGAGGCCATGATGCAGTGGGGGATTCTGAGGTCTCCAACTGAGATTCATTGTTTCCTAGGTCTAGCGGGTTATTACAGGATATTTATTCAGGTCTTCTCCAAGATTCTAATTTCGTTAACCCGACTGACAAATAAGTCGTTGGTTTTTCGATGGGGACCTAAGCAGCAGGAAGCCTTTGAGACACTTAGACAGCGGTTGTGCAAGGCACCGATTCTCACTCTGCCATAGGGTGTAGATGAATTCGTACTCTAGTGTGATGCTTCAATCACAGACATGGGAACAGTGTTTATGCAGCAGGGGCATGTGATAGCTTACGCCTGGAGACAGCTGAAGCCTCACGAGGCTAACAATCCGATGCACAATTTAGTGCCGGGGGCAGTGGTGTTTGACCTCAAGATTTGACGGCATTACCTCTATGGGGTCCGGTGTACCATTTACATAGATATCATGAGTTTGAGGTACCTCATGGATCAACCACATTTGAACATAAGGCAACGTCGGTGGTTAGATGTGGTGATGGACTACGATTATGAGATCCTTTACCACCCGGGAAAGGCCAACATGGTGGTTAACGCCCTGAACCGCAAGGTAATAGCGGCTCCGATCAGAAATTTGTGTTTGAGGATGATGGTCATCACTCCATTGTTGTAGCAGATTAGAGAGGCGTAGGTTAAGGGCCTGAAGGAAGAGCGCTAGAAGTGTGAGAGGATTATTGGTTGGGTGGCCTCATTTAATTATGACATCCGAGGGTTTTTGACCCTGCATGGGAGGGTCTGAGTTCCATATTGGGGCGGAGTAAGGCAGGTTCTAATGGATGAGGCCTAAAAGTCAAGGTTCTCTATCCATCCTGGGGAGACAAATGTATACAAAGATCTTCTACCCGATTACTATACATGGAGAGATGCCTGGCCTGTAGGAAGTTCAAGGCAGAACACCAGATGCCTCACGACAAGATGCAATCATTAGACATCCCCATGTGGATATGAGAGGACATTACAATGGATTTCATCACTAAGCTCCCCAGGACCGCACGTGGGGTGGACTCGATATGGTTCATCGTGGATCGGTTGCCAAAAGTGATCATTTTATCCTGATCCTGGAGAGCATATCATTAGAGAAGTTGGACATGATTTATGTGCGAAAGATGGTGGCACGGCATGGGGTGCCTGTCTCGGTGGTGTCAGACCGAGATGTCTGTTTCACTTCCAGATTTTGGAAGTGGTTTCACGAGGGGATGGGTACTCGTCTCCATTTCAGCATCACTTTCCACCCACAGACAGACGGACAGAGCAAGAGGACGATTCAGACTCTCGAGGACATGCTTCATGCATTTGTTTTGGCTTTTCGTGGAAGTTGGGATACGTATCTTCCATTAGTGTAATTTTCATATAACAACAGCTATCATGCAGAAATGTAGAACCCCAATCTGTTGGGGTGAGGTCGGTCAGAGGGTCATGGGGAGTACGAAGGTGGTACTGAGGACAACAGAGCGAATCCAGCAGGTCCAGATTAGGCTCCAGACTACTCAGAGTCAGTAGAAGAGTTACACCGACAAGCGACATTCAGACTTAGAGTTTCAGGTCGGTGGTAGGGTCCTCCTGAAGGTGTCACCCTAGAAGGGTGTTATCAGGTTTCGGAAGCGGGTCAAGTTGGGCCCTAGGTTCATTTATCCGTTTAGGGTATTGGCCTGGGTGGGTCGGGTTGCTTACCGGTTAGATCTTCCAGCAGAGCTCCGCCAGATTCATAGCACTTTCCATTTTTCTCAGTTGCGGAAGTGATTAGTGGATGATTCAGTAGTGGTACCCCTTGAGGATATTCAGTTTGATGATAACATCAACTACATTGAGAGAACAGTGGCGGTTGTGGATCGCAAGACGAAGGAACTGAGGAATTATTTAATTTAAGTAACTAACATTATTTTGGAGTAATAATTGGACAAATGGACTAATGGAGTCGACCTTAGAAAAATGGGCCAAGTAGTTGGGCTGCCATAGGTCATACGTTGGACGTAACCAGGCGTACATGAGGCGTAGAGGCACCTAGGATTCGGGGGCCGCATGCACGTACGTGCAGCGTACCAAGGTGTATACGCAGCGTACGTGAGCTGGCAGAAAACCCTAATTTTAGGTTTTAAATACCCCATTATGGTTCAAACCCTTGCCTCCTTATCAGTCCCTCACTTTCAGAAAACCCTAATTCGCCTACTACTCCATTGTTGTGTTTGTTTGACCTTTTTGAGCTCATTTTCGTGAAGAAGAGCTTGGATGAAAAGAAGAGGAGTTGAAGAAGAAGAACTTGAGTATCTCGAGCTCAAGGATCTAGAACCATATCATCTCTGGCACTCAAAGGAGGTATAAAGATTCTATCTTTCCTCTTAGAAGCTTAGATCTAGGATTTTGGAGCTTTGGAGCTTTTTAGGTCCAAAGGATGGATCTTTTTCATGCAACATCGTTTTTGAGCATAGAGTTGCCACCCTTGGAGCTCAAAGCATCCATTTAGCAGTAACGTTTCAACCTTTAAGGCCTTTATGTAACCATCATGAGATATAGCCATTTCCATGGAAGTTCATTGCTTTTTTTTCCAAGTTGGGTTCATTTGGTGGGTTGCAAGCCACCAAGTGATCGACTTTATGGATTAAGACGTTAGTAAGGACTTGGAACTGTGTTTGTAGCTTCTGGAATGGGGTATGAAGCACTTAATGGGAAAAGTGACTTAACAGGGGAGTACGCTAGACGTACATGCAGGTACGCACAACTTACACACCTTGCAACCAATACGCTTAGTGTATAAAGGAGTACGCCCCGCGTACTCATCAAACATGGCCTTAACGTGTTTTATGCCTCGATTTAGGCGAAGCAATGGACTTTGGGTCTTTGGGCCTTAGTGAGCCACCAGAAGTCAGATAATTTGGGACTGAGAATATGTTTGGGCTTCGGAAAGGCCCATTTGAGAAGCTGGGCCCAATTTAGAAAATAGGGCCTGCCATTAGTGGACTTAGAAAGTTTAGATGGGATTGGGCCTTGTTTATGTTCCAAAATTAGAGCAAGGGTAAAATGGTCATTTTACATTTAGAAAGATTCTCAGTTTGTCTGACTAAGTATTGTTGTATAGAGTTAGTCAGGATTCGTGCGAGCAGCTAGCATAGATTCCTCATGCCTGAGTTGAGCATTCGGTTTAAGAGGTGAGTCTTCTACTACAGGAACAGGTCTAAGGCACCAAGGTCGGCCTATTTATGTGTGATTGCATGTGTCGGGGTTAGCCCGATGTAGGTTTTATGTTTCAGACTTCGGTCTGATGCCGGGCGGGGCCCGATGCAGTTTGTATGCTTGATATATTTGTGATTATTTCATGTGTATGATTATGTTTTCCGGACTATGGTCCGATGTCGAGGCAAGCCCAAGAAATGTTAGCTTTCTTGTTATGCTTATGTCTATGTTTATGTTTATGTTCTGCTCGTGATGTGTATGACGGACTTGTACTCATCAAACATGGCCTTAACATGTTTTGGGCCTCGATTTAGGTGAAGCAATGGACTTTGGGTCTTTGGGCCTTAGTGAGCCATCAGAAGTCAGATAATTTTAGACTAAGAATATGTTTGGGCTTAGGAAAGGCCCATTTGAGAAGCTGGGCCCAATTTAGAAAATAGGGCCTGCCAGTAATGGACTTAGAAAGTTTAGATGGGACTGGGCCTTGTTTATGTTCCAAAATCAGGGAAAGGTTAAAATGGTCATTTTACATTTAGAATGATTCTTAGTTTGTTTGACTAAGTATTGTTGTATAGAGTTAGCCGGGATTTGTGTGAGCAGCTAGCAGATATTCCTCATGCTTGAGTTGAGCATTCGGTTTGAGAGGTGAGTCTTCTACTACAGGAACAGGTCTAAGGCACCAAGGTCAACCTGTTTATGTGTGATTGTATGTGTCGGGGTTAGCCCGATGTAGGTTTTATGTTTCGGACTTCGGTCTGATGTCGGGTGGGGCCCGATGCAGTTTGTATGCTTGATATCTTCGTGATTCTTGCATGTGTATGATTATGTTTTCCGGACTATGGTCCGATGTCGAGGCAAGCCGGAGAAATGTTAGCTTTCTTATTATGCTTATGTCTATGTTTATGTTTATGTTCTGCTTGTGATGTGTATGACAGACTTCGGTCTGATGTTGGGTGGGGCCCGATGCAGGGGCTAGGCCCAAGTTATGCCGGACCTCGGTCGGATGCCGGGTGGGGCCCGATGTCGGGCGGTGCCCGATGCTGGGCGGTGCCCGATGTCGGACTTGTTTGATGTCGAGCAGGGCCCGATGTAGTGGGTTAGGCCCATTATGTGATTATGTGTATAGTATGTGGTAGCTTGGGGGGACTCAATAAGCTTTATGCTTACAGTTTTCAGTTTTGGTTTTATGTACTTCCACTAGCAACTGGAAGGGCTTGGGATGATCGTATGGCACAAAGCACAGATTCAGCCTGGGATTGTTTTAGACTCTGATGATTACTTACATGAATTTAATACAGTATCTGACATGATGTTTTTGAGACACATGGTTCTTGTTTTTATGATGATGATGGATGATTTATGGTTTAAATAATGATTTTAAAACGAAATTTTTGGACCGTATTTTTGGGATGTTTCACTATTTCTATCTATTAGGTTTGTACTAGGTTATTTAAATATATTTCGTCTGTCTTAGATGTACCTCCTCTGTTTAATGTTATTTATGAAACTCGTTGGGTTTTTTTAACAATACATTACAAATAACAATTCCATGAAGCATTACAAATACATTACAAATAAGAAATGTTCATAATAATAGAGTCGTCTACATGAAACATTACACTTAAAACATTACAAATACGTTACGAATAACAATTTTATGAAGCATTACACTTAAAACATGACAAATATGAAATTTTCATAATAATAGATTCGTCTAAATGAAATATTGATTATTCTTAACAAGCTGCCAAACGTCCTCATATTTGAAGTCTTTGCCTTCATGCTCCAAAACGTAAAAATCTTTAACAATTTCCGAAAACTCTTCCTTGTCTGCATAACGAGTTTTTGTCATTTTCACATAATTACATTCTTGATTGAACCATGTGACTTCTCCCTTTACATCCATCCATTTATTAACAACATGAGATTGTAGTTGGTGTTGTCCTTATCCTATCTCAAGGTTGAATAAAGCTATTATACAGGTCCATTTGTCATCAACTAGGCAATGCAAAGGAGCCAGTGGCGATACACCCTACTGAACGCTAAGCCTTCGTCGTGTTACAACTAACACCTAATTTGTTGTCAATAATCTTGGAGAATTAGAACCAGGTGGTGCATTCGAAGAAGTAGCTACATTCGATGACATTTCTGAATATGGGTGTTCGTTTCGTATAGATGGTATGGGTGTTCGTTTCATATAGATTACACGTCTATGTATAATAATCATAAAAAGGAGAGTTAACATGAAGTTGATAAGTGTAGTATAATCTATGCATACTACAATGACTTATCATATCACACAGTCATTTATGTGTTGTCATTTCGAAGATTGACTAAGATTTGTAGGTACTATAGTGAGTTGTCATTTATGTGTAGTCATTTCAAAGTTTCACTATGAAATCCAACTCTAACTACGATATGGTTTAATTTGGACTATGATTTACATATTACTAGGATGTATAAATATAGCATATAGCACTGTTTTCTTAATAAAAATACTATATATAATCTCGACTTTATTATGAGTTCATCCCGAAAGTTCAAAATTTGCTCATGCAACGAAGTAGATTGTTACTACTGTGATGCAGTCGACCCCCTTTTTTGACACCCTCTTTGCTAGCCTCATATATGTCAGATGAAAATTTTCAAGAACTGAAAAAGGCTGAAGAACAACAAAAAGAGAATAAAGAGGCATCCCGACTTCTCAATCAATGTCATAAAGTTATTGCATCGGAATCGAAACAAGCTCAAGAATGGATAGACCTCAATAAAAAAAAATCAAAGAGCATGAAGAATGGATAAAAAAGACTAAGAAGACAATCAAAACGACTAAAAATGGCTTATTGACAATGACGCAGAGATGATGCATCATAGGGTGCAAAAGGATCATTTGGAAGATAAAATGAGAGTTACAGATGACTATATAACAATCGAGAAAGAGAATTACCCATTACAATTCCCTGAGTTTAATAATTAGTTAAAAATTGTTGTAATATTATCATGATTTGGCTTTGCTATTTATTTTAGATTAACATGTTTGTTTACTGTTAATTTTCCCAGTATAAAAGCATAAAAACAACATGTTACAATATAAAACCATCAATTGTTGTTATAATGTTCAAACTAAATTAAAATATAAAATCATAACATCTTAGAAAATTTAATAAAAACATTACAATACATAATAGGCTAACAACTATTTAATTTAAGGTTCTTTTATATCAAAATCGACGTGATATGATTGAGAGTAACTTGTAGAAGCCCCAATATTAAATGTCATTTTCGTACTAGGGATTTTCGTACGGTATCCTCCACTACCGGAAGCCCTTCCAGAACAATTTTTTCTCGTGTTTCCTGCTTGACCACATGTAGAACACTCTTTTTTAATTAAACCGTCGCCTTGGGATGGAATCTGGTCTGTGTTTCTTGGCCTGCCTGGCTGCCGTTTATCCATTATAGGTGGCTTAACAATCATCAAATCATTGGGAATCTACCATTCAGATGGATTTGGCAAATGGTTTACTGATTCCTCGTATGTCTTGCTCAATGTTTCGTTATGATAAGAATTTAATGCAATCACCGAGAAGTCCTGGTAATTGTTGACTGTTAACGCTTTTATGACATGACCACAACGTATGCCGTCATGTTGCCAATGCCTACATATACATGTCATTTGATGGAAATTAACAAGCACGTTTTGTGCCCCCTTTTTGACCTCACATTTCTTACTTGAGATCATGTGAACATCCCAATTACTAAAAGATTTTTTATTTTCTTTTACAATATCATCAGCCCAAGGGGTCGATGTTGTTGTTGTTTCCGCTAAAAAAAATAGAAAATATTACACACTTAAGATCAATAACATTTGACAAAAACATTAATATTAAAACTTAGTACCTGCAAAGTTACATCTTTGAAACCACCTATGCTGCATTGTTACACGAAATAAGTCGATCAACATCAATATCAACACCTTACGTGTGTGTCAAGATAATGCATTCATGGACTCCGCACTGTTGAACGACATAAGATTGTATCGGTTCCATCTAAAATGTTCCCTAGACCAACTTTCAGGATTTATAAGTTTTAAGTATTTCCATATCGGTTCTTTGGTCTTTTTCATATGTTCCATGGCAGTATCCAAACCATCAATTGTGTATACTCTACAAGCCTCCCAAAAAGTTCATGTAACTGTCTTACTCTTCCCATATCTAGCTACTACATTGAAATACAAATGGACACCGCATATTCCGTGATGAGCCTGAGGAAAAATGTTGGCAGTGGATGTTGCTATAGATAGAGACCTATCAGATATATATATATATATATATATATATATATATATATATATATATATATATATATATATATATATATATATATGTGTGTGTGTGTGTGTGTGTGTGTGTAAGCTCATCCATATTGCCTATGCAATCACGTAGTTTTTCAAAAAAACCATGTCCACGATTCTGTACACTCATTTTTGCATATACCATATGCAACCGGTAATATTTGATTTTGTCCATCCTTAGTAACTGCAAGTAACATGGTTCCTCTGAACGCGCCCTTCAGCTGGGCTCCATCTACAACAAGGGTGGGCTTACAAAAATTAACAAAAGCACGTATGTACAAAACATTGTATATCTATTCAAATACACCAAAATAAAAATAATAATAATAAAATGTAATAATACTAACCGGGCAACCAATTTTGACGTACAAGAACTCAAACAGATCATCACCATCTGTTTGAATATGTGTCACCGTACCCGGATTATGTTTGACCAAATTGTGGAAGAACATGTGTGCACGTCAACAAATTTATTCACTTGGAAAAGTCTGCCATAATTTTTAATTCCTTTTGCTCTTAGTAACCAAGAACAATTTTTCCCAGTACACACAACCTCATACGTTGATTTGGTGGATCTACTTGTCTTGCTCTGAAAACCTTCTCGAAGACATTTTTTTCCTAATCGCCCGTTTTAGAAAGTCTTTGTTCTTAAATTTTCTGAGACATTCAGTCTTTTGAAGATTGATGTCTACCATTTGTTCTGGGATATTTGCTAGGATATCTTCATTAACATCAATTGGACATTCTGGTACAGGGGGCATACCGTAAAAAAGGTTATTGGGAAACTTAGCTTTAACTTCATCACCCAACTCATCTCCATCAGAATTGCTTTCTAAATTTGTTATATCTAAAGCTACTTCAGCAATATCAAGATAATCCCCGTAAGCATGCACATTTTCATCTTTCTAAATCATAACTTTTTTCTTTTTACTTTTACCTACAATACGAATATTCATAACTTTAACTTCTTGTACGGGAACATCAACAGAATAACCACCAACGTCATTAAGGTATGTATCAACATCATCATCACCTACATACTTGTAATTCTTAGGAACCACATAGTGAATTGGTGAATATCCCACATTAACATTTTTAGCTACACTATGAAATTGAGGTACACTAGGAGTCATGAAAGTACCTATTGGATTGTTGCTCCCTTTACCGCTGCATAAATTAGCAACCGGCTCATTTCCACTCTCGACACCCTCTGTAACCACATCAGTTTTATCATCCACCACAAACACTTTCACAGCCTTTCCTCCACTAGATTCGATTACATTGATCAACATTCTAACATCATTGTCTTCAACCATGACTATATAATGATTCAATTCAGGATGATGGAAACGAAGACTAATTTTATATTTGTCTAACATATCGGTTTTCCTTCTCACCAAAGATATAAATTCACTATAACTAATATATACTGAGAAAAAATCAAAGAGAATTCAGAAATACCTCCATGTGGATATACGTATTCAAGATTTGATTCAATAACTTGTAATCTCCCACTAGTTACAATGCAAACCAAATATTCTTTCATTTTTTAGAGGTTTTAAACAAATTTTCCAAAGAAATAACAAGTAAAATGATAATTTTTTGCAAAAGTTTATATATAATACGGATGTTTCGTAGTCAAACCCATCAATTTCGTAGTCAAAAAAATAAATAAATAAAAATAAAAAAACCAAAAAAACCACAAAATCACAAGTGAAAACTAGAGGAAATCGCAAATGGACATAATCCATCTGCGATTGTAGCTTAGATATCATGGTATACACACAACGAAAAAAAACACCTACGAATGTACAAGTGGCTAAAGCACGTATGTGGTTTATCCAATTGTACATTCATAGGTGGCTTGGCGTAAACACATATTGGTTTAATCCATCTAGGATTTGAAGGGTTGTTTTTTGTAATTTGGGTTTTTGGCTAAATTTGCAATTTTATCTATATCCAATATACCAACTCATTACAGTATATGTTGTTTGTAATATTCCATTATGTAAATACAAAATTTCAATCATATACAACCCGTTAGGTCAATAAGATCCTATAGTACCAACGTGACTTTCATGCTTTAGCTAATGAAGTAGTTTTGTTAAGTAACTTTGACAAACATGATATGTACAAACTTTTCGTATACAAACGTTTTTAGTTATATATATATATATATATATATATATATATATATATATATATATATAACTCATATATAGATAAAACTATTGAGAATGTATTAGATTCTTCAATATGACTTAGATACCAATACTAGTGTAATGGGGATTACTTACAGTCATAAACGAACTAAACATATAAGTATATTCATAAGTGGTTCTCCGAACAATAATGTATTCTAACTCTGATGTGTAACTATAGTTAAGATCTAAATGGAATTACTATCCATGCAACTTTCTCTTCATTCATAATGAGGACACGTCTGATTATGATTAAGAATCATCATAATCTATTGGTATTTAATTCGTCATGCTTTAAAAATACTATTTGTTCGACTTTCATGCATAACCATCGCATATATGATTAATCTAATTACAGCAACATATGGAATACAATCATAATATCCAGTTCACAACATTGTACTAGGATTTTGAGTAATGCTTAAAATCATGTCATATGGTATTCACCAATGTAAACCTCTTAGGTTCTTATATCTTAAGTTCTTTATGATCCTTGACAATTAATGCAATTTAATTAATCTCTCAAGTTGCCATGATCTATCTATATAAATCTTTATTCCAAGAATTAGTATGTTGACTACATATAAGACCAGGAATGTTACTGCAGTCCCACTAGTTTTATAGAAAACACAAGATTTGTCTTGATTTATAATTAAATCACATCATCTTCTATTTCTATATGATCTAAGGAGCTTTCGGTCGATGATGCATCACTAACTTTAGCAGTGTTTCCGAAGTTTACCAATGGGAACATGCCCTTAAACATAAACTTCCCCTTTCTATTTTGCTTCATAAGCCCAAAGGTGTTTGAGCCAAGAGATTTGACATCAAGGGTTTCTCCTCTTCTATCGATTTCTGGATGCGTCATGTTTAAGATCAGTTAAAAAAATATTGGGTACATGAGAAACTTCTCCTTTTTCTTCCCTTCAACAATCCCCACCATTTCATTCATAATGAATTTGGAGAAGTTGAATTTCAGACCCATAGCAAGAGCTACGATTGCACCGGTATTAAGCAAGGAAACTTCATCAGCCCGGCTCTCTGGACCAGAAATACAACTCACGAACGCATGACCTAAGTATCTCCAGTAGGGTAGATGTAACGTCCTGTTCTAAAATATTCATTTATGGAATTTCAGAGGCCAAGGCCAGGGGCGTTTTAGTCCTTTATTAAATTAGAGTTATTATTCGAGAAGTTTCCGGGTCGGGTTATGTTGTTAGAAGCGTAGGATTTCTCGCCACATTTCTGTGGATATAAAGTTCATCAAAAACGGATCTAGAATGAAGGAGTTATGTCACTTTGATGATTTGCCTAGAATGGCCCTTAAAGAGAAAAGTTTGCTTACAAGACCATTAATTCATGTTTGGAACACGCGTGGGTACGCCCATCGTAGGCTGGGTTACGCCCAACGTAATGAGGAAGCTTGGTCGCGGATATCCAAGGCGTACGCCCAACGTACGCTAAAAAGTTATGAAACCCTAATTTCGGATTGAGCACTATATAAAGGACATTATGGTTCCAACCCTAGCCCCCATATGAGCCTCCCCAACCTCAGAAGAAACCCTAGAAGGTCCCTAACTTCATTTTATGAGATCTTGACCTTGGAGAATCCATTTCCGTGGATTAAAGCTTGGAAGCAAAGAGAAGAAGATTAGCAAGGAGGAACCTTTGAAGCTAGAGCTTGTAGATCTGGGATAAGTGCTTCATTTCGGATCTTTGCAAGGTAAAAAGTCTTGAGCTTGATGATTAACCTCTTAGATCTCCTTAGTGCAAGTTTAAGGACCTTTTGGTCCAAAGATTGGGACTTTATGACTTAAGCTCGTTTCTAAGACCAGGGTTGCCTCCCTTAGAGTTATATGAGTCCCAGAAGCAGTAAAGATTCAACCTTTGTGGTCTTATTAAGTCCATGCATGAGATCTAGTCCCCTTTATGGAAGTAGAAGAGTGTTTTGAGAGTTTGGGTTGGTTTGGGCCATATAAAGTCACCAAGTCAGTGACTTTATAGCTTAATGCATGGAATAAGACTTGGATTTGAGTTTGTAGCTTTTGAATCAGGGTATTAAGACCTTATTAGAAAGTTGAATTAATAAGGTTGTACGCTGGGCGTACAAGGAGGTATGCACGACGTACAAGCCACCAGCCAGTATGCTCAGCGTACCTAGGAGTACGCCCTGCGTACGTTGCCAAATTTGGGCCTTGAGCTGTTGGGCCTCGGTGTGGGCTGTGTTTTGGACTATAGGTCTTTGGGCCTTAGTGGGCCATCAAGAGTCAATGTTTATGGGCCAAGTATATATTTTGGGCTTAAGGTAAGGCCCAATAATGGGGTTGGGCCCAATGTAGCAACTAGGCCATTAGTGGGCCTTTAGTGGGCCATTGATGAACTTAGAAGAATTTAAGGTTGGGCCTTGGTTATGACCCACACCATAATAGGAGGGTAAAATAGTCATTTTACCCATCAAAAGATTTCCATTTTTGATTTAGTGTTTGACTTGTCATGATAGCCGGAGAGCAGCTGGGACAGTAGTCGGGGATCTTTCACTCGAGTTTTCAGCAGCCAACATTTCGAGGTGAGTTTCCTTCCAGTAAGAACGGGTCTAAGGCCACAATGCCGGCCCGTTTAGCTAGCAATAGTTTCCGGACTTCGGTGCGATGCATCAGTTAGTATGTTTGATGCCTTCGTGGCTCAGACAAGATTTATGTGTTATGTGTTCCGGGCCACGGCCCGATGCAGTATGCAGTATATGTGTGTTCATGCTAGTTGATATGTTATTGTTATGCTTTGTTCAGTTAGTTATGGACTTCGGTCCGATGCAGTTAGTCCGGACTTCGGTCCGATATAGGGGACAAGGTACCAGCCAGTTAGCCCAGACTTCGGTCTGATGCAGGGGACAAGGTCCCAGTCAGTTAGTCCGGACTTCGGTCTGATGCAGGGGACAAGGTCCCAGTCAGTTTCCGGACTTCGGTCTGATGCAGGCGGCAAGGCCCCAGATAGTCCGGACCTCGGTCTGATGCATTGGGCAAGGCCCAGTATGTGCTCTATATTTTATTGTATGGTATGTGGTAGTTTTGGGGAGCTCACTAAGCTTCGTGCTTACGGTTTTCAGTTTTGGTTTCAAGTACTCATTTTTCAAAAGAGGAGCTCGGGGAGATTGTAGTGCACACACCATACTCAGTTAGCCTGGGGGATGATTTACTCTGATAACGAGATTATGTTTTGAATTTAATACTCAAGAATTATGTTATGACTTATGATACGGTTTTATAAATATGGTTTTAGTAATGTTTTAAAAGAAATTTTTTAGTAGTGATTTTTGGGTCGTTACAGTGGCAGAAGCTTTTTGATGGTTGGAGGAAACACCCCTTCATTGCCCATCTATTCAATGATAGTTTCTGTTTGACCCATTGAAATCTCAATCGGAAAACCTGGCTGGTCATCAATTTGCAGAACCTCTCGAATGATCTGTTCCATCACAAAAATCTTCTTTCCTTTAACTGTTGCTTCTAGGGATACAAAATCATCTTCACCTCTTAGCACCACAACATTGCTCCAAAATTTCTTGATTAAGCCTTGATAGATAACAGGACTAGATGTGAGAGAAAGAACCAGACAACACTTCTTCAATCCATGAACCATGGACTTGAAATCAGTGTGGGCTGTAGTTAAACAACCAGGTGCATTAGGACGAATGCTCTCCATCTTTATCTGTCCTTCTGGGAAACACCATCATCTCACCTGATACACACATTGTCACACCCCAAAACCAAGAACGGCGGAAACGTTCTAGGGCGGAGGACGTCATGTATAATATCAACAACAATGTAAAGTAGTAAACAAGCAACAACATCATCCATTGCATTAATAAATTAATTATTATACAATTGTATTCTGTCAAATTTTGATAAACACTAAGCATAAATCAAAATGAAAGATAAGTCTTGGTTATGACCCACACCATAATAGGAGGGTAAAATAGTCATTTTACCCATCAAAAGATTTCCATTTTTGATTTAGTGTTTGACTTGTCATGATAGCCGGAGAGCAGCTGGGACAGTAGTCGGGGATCTTTCACTCAAGTTTTCAGCAGCCAACATTTCGAGGTGAGTTTCCTTCCAGTAAGAACGGGTCTAAGGCCACAATGCCGGCCCGTTTAGCTAGCAGTAGTTTCCGGACTTCGGTGCGATGCATCAGTTAGTATGTTTGATGCCTTCGTGGCTCAGACAAGATTTATGTGTTATGTGTTCCGGGCCACGGCCCGATGCAGTATGCAGTATATGTGTGTTCATGCTAGTTGATATGTTATTGTTATGCTTTGTTCAGTTAGTTATGGACTTCGGTCCGATGCAGTTAGTCCGGACTTCGGTCCGATATAGGGGACAAGGTACCAGCCAGTTAGCCCAGACTTCGGTCTGATGCAGGGGACAAGGTCCCAGTCAGTTAGTCCGGACTTCGGTCTGATGCAGGGGACAAGGTCCCAGTCAGTTTCCGGACTTCGGTCTGATGCAGGCGGCAAGGCCCCAGATAGTCCGGACCTCGGTCTGATGCATTGGGCAAGGCCCAGTATGTGCTCTATATTTTATTGTATGGTATGTGGTAGTTTTGGGGAGCTCACTAAGCTTCGTGCTTACGGTTTTCAGTTTTGGTTTCAAGTACTCATTTTTCAAAAGAGGAGCTCGGGGAGATTGTAGTGCACACACCATACTCAGTTAGCCTGGGGGATGATTTACTCTGATAACGAGATTATGTTTTGAATTTAATACTCAAGAATTATGTTATGACTTATGATACGGTTTTATAAATATGGTTTTAGTAATGTTTTAAAAGAAATTTTTTAGTAGTGATTTTTGGGTCGTTACAGTGGCAGAAGCTTTTTGATGGTTGGAGGAAACACCCCTTCATTGCCCATCTATTCAATGATAGTTTCTGTTTGACCCATTGAAATCTCAATCGGAAAACCTGGCTGGTCATCAATTTGCAGAACCTCTCGAATGATCTGTTCCATCACAAAAATCTTCTTTCCTTTAACTGTTGCTTCTAGGGATACAAAATCATCTTCACCTCTTAGCACCACAACATTGCTCCAAAATTTCTTGATTAAGCCTTGATAGATAACAGGACTAGATGTGAGAGAAAGAACCAGACAACACTTCTTCAATCCATGAACCATGGACTTGAAATCAGTGTGGGCTGTAGTTAAACAACCAGGTGCATTAGGACGAATGCTCTCCATCTTTATCTGTCCTTCTGGAAAACACCATCATCTCACCTGATACACACATTGTCACACCCCAAAACCAAGAACGGCGGAAACGTTCTAGGGCGGAGGACGTCATGTATAATATCAACAACAATGTAAAGTAGTAAACAAGCAACAACATCATCCATTGCATTAATAAATTAATTATTATACAATTGTATTCTGTCAAATTTTGATAAACACTAAGCATAAATCAAAATGAAAGATAAGTCTTGAATAAGCTCCATCTTCCTTTCTCCTTGCATCGGTACCTGTCTATGATGACCTGAGGATACAAGTAATTTTGAAAGCGAGTATCAGCTTTGAAGCTGGTGAATTCATAAGTATATAAGTGTCATTGCCTTGTTTGTGAAAATCTGTTATGAAAGCCATGTAAACCTTTAAATGAAAATGTTGAGGTAAATATGAAATCCCTAGAAAAACCCTTATTTTCTAGAAGTATGAAATGTAGCCTTCTACCAAGACCCGAATGTTCTGTATGTATGAAGTGTAGTCATCTACCAAGACCCGAATGTTTTCTAAGTATGAAGTGTAGTCTTCTACCAAGACACGAATGTTTT
Organism: Lactuca sativa; assembly: GCF_002870075.4. Classification (NCBI taxonomy): domain Eukaryota; kingdom Viridiplantae; phylum Streptophyta; class Magnoliopsida; order Asterales; family Asteraceae; genus Lactuca; species Lactuca sativa. The sequence continues at coordinate 239,300,813 of NC_056626.2, forward strand.
GTATGTATGAAGTGTAGTCTTCTACCAAGACCCGAATGTTCTGTAAGTATGGAGTGTAGTCTTCTACCAAGACCCGAATGTTCTGTAAGTATGGAGTGTAGTCTTCTACCAAGGCCCGAATGTTCTGTTATGACTAAGTAGTCTTCTACCAAGACCCGAATGTTCTGTTATGACTAAGTAGTCTTCTACCAAGACCCGAATGTTCTGTAAGTAATATGATAGCTTTTCCTTTCTATTGACTGGTACTAGAGTACTTAGTCTAACTCCTCGTTTATGTGAAAGTATCACAACATAAGGTAAACAGGAAAAATATAATCATGTAAGTGTTAGCCGGAGGTACTGGTGCTAACAAGACGAATGCAAATGTTGACCCGAGGTACTAGGGCTAACATATTACATATAACCTAATGGACATCCGAAGATTGTCCAATTTTCCTCTGTAGCAGCAGCAGGTGGAAGGAAGGGTTAGTCCCTGTAAAGGTACTCCTAGTATAAGTAATAACCGTAGGCATCCGTAGATGTTCATTACCCACTGTTGCTAACAGATGGGTTCCGGAATGGTTAGTCCCGTACATATATCCCGAGGTACTGTGGGATAGAGGCCCATCTAGGTATCCCGAGGTACTATGGGATAGGGTCCTGTCTTAGATATTCCGAGGTACTGTGGAATAGGCAGGAAGATTTACACAGAAGGTACTAATAAATCGTCCTCGCAATTCAAGATACAAGTAATCCTGTTAATGTACACAGATAAGTGTATCTACGTAAAGGTACTCATGTAATGCGTTCATGTAAACGTGTTCATGTATCATGTAAGTATATGTAAAGGTACTCATGTATCAGGTAAACATCTGTAAGTACTCATGTATCAGGTAATGTACTAGTATAGACTCATGAATGAACTGACTCTTGTGTGACTCCTTGTAATAGAAGTAATGTTTGATATCTTCAAATTATCCCTATGATAATCTACTGTAATATAACTAGTTGACCATGTAAGTTTACCCACTCTTACTACTCAAGGGTATGGGAAACTAAATGAAAGATGCAAACTATGACATCAATACATATATAAGAATATAAGTGTATATGCATAGTTTAGTTCAAGAATGAAAAATGGTTTTTGTAAGACATCTTATCGGTTTTAAACAATAATCAACAATGACTTGATGTCATTTTAATAAACATTTCAGAAGTAAAACATTTGGTAACAATGTGCTTTTAAGATGTAAAACCATTTCATGCATCACATTTTGTAGCATGTGAAATCTGTTAAATGACAAACACAGATATAAAATACATGAAACTGATTTAATAACATGTTTGTTTCTACTTGTATCCCCCCCCCCCATTAAAGCATTTAAAATCATTTAAAACATTGATTAGGGGTATGAACTCACCTGCAGTATATGACTGGAATTGAACGGGCTGTTATCGTACGGAAGGATCGGACAAGTGCTTGGTGTCAAGTGAAGACTTAGACACACACAATGATCCTAAATACATATGAAGACATATGTATATAAATAATTAGAGATTTAATGGATTGCAACAAAGAAGTGCAATGCCCCTAATGGAAGTTTAAGGTCAAAAGGCCATATTCATTGGAGTTTACGGCCCAGGGAAGTAAGCTCCTGGTCGTAAACTCTCAACCAAGTCATGAAATGGTGCATAGAAGTACTACAACCTTAGAGGGGAATTGTTTCAAGGCTATACAAGTGTTTGGGCACCACATTGACTCCTTTGGGGAGTTTACAGCCCAAAGACCCTTTTCCCTTGGAGTTTACGGTCGTAAACTCCCTTGGGAGGGTTCTTATTGTCCTTTCAAGTCTCTAACATTTCTAGGAACAAGTCTAGGCTTCAATACTTGGATTAAGGGAGGTTTATGGCATTAAATGGAACCATTTGATGGAGTTTACGGCCATAGAACTCTTTGGGCCGTAAACTCCCTCACACATGAGGTTCTAAGAATTTTAACTAGTCCATATCTCATCTATGTACTTGCCCTAAAAGTCTCTTGGCCTAAGGAAGTGTCTAGGGTGTCCTTTGACCCCTTTAAAGGAGTTTACGGCCCAAGAAATACTCTTGGCCGTAAACTCTTCAACACTTATGCTTTTCATGTGTTTTCTAGGTCCTAAACACATTAAGGTACTTGCCAAAAATGAAGACTAAGCCTTAGGAAGAGTTTGAAGTGGTTTTGGCACTTAATCTTGGAGTTTACGGCCTAAGGAGCATCTTGGCCGTAAACTCCTTTCCAAAGTTGGTTTCTAACTGTTTTGTTGGTCTAAAGCACTTGTTTAAGGCTTCTAGGTTCTTGTTCTAAGGCTAAAGGAACACTAGGCACTCATTTGTGCCCTTTACTTGGAGTTTACGGCCCAAGAGGTGGTTCCTTGGCCGTAAACTCCTCAAACTACTTGGTTTTGATTTGTTTCTAGCCTCTAATGATCATTCATAAAGTCCTTAGTTAGATGCCTAACACGGAAGTGGGACTAGGTGGCCTTTAGGCTTGATTTTGGAGTTTACTCCCCAAGAACGTTCTTGGGCGGTAAACTCCCGGATCTTGTACTTTGGACATGTAAATAATGTTATTAAGCATATAACAAGTATTAAAACACATCTATGAAAGTAGACTCACAATCTGGGATGAAAACCCGAAGATCCGTGAGAGAGTATTTGGCTTTTCTCTAATTGGAAATCAAATAATGAACCAATTTGGTTCAGAATTCTATTTATAGTCCTGAGATTTTTGGCAGAAAATATTTCTATTCTCGGAATGGATTCTAATGACCTAGAGTAATGGAATTCCAGTGTTGCACAAAATCCTAGTGCATCCACTCTCCTAATAACTCCTTAGGTGTAAAACCCTAAAACTGCCAAACTTATTCCATAAGTCTGAATTTTCACTGTAACTGCTCTACTTCTATTGGATTGAAATGGTTTGATTTAGAACAGAAATTTCGGGTTGTCACACACATCAAAATCAAACAAGAGAAAACAGGAGATCTCTTGTCTTCATGAACAAACGAGAGGAACAGAGGATATGCGTTGGTTCATCTTCACAATTTATGTTACCAACCTGCAAATCAAACGATAGAAATAGAGGAGAAAGAAATGAAAACAGATCGAAGCATACAAGAGATTGAAGTTGATAGATGAAGGAGATGGGTGTATCTGGGTCGAATATTGATGTTGAGCTGCCACGGGGAATGGGTTTCTTGAGAAAGATGGTGGATTGTGGATTTTAGAGAGAAAACATGAGACAAGAAAAAGAGAGGACAAGACAAAGAAAGAAACATCTGTCATATGCAAACTGATGACTAGGATGGGGTTCTCGGCTGATCCTTTCAAATTTTCCATAATGATTGTTTAAAACCTAAAAATACAAGTTTATACCCTTCAAAGACAAAAACAAAATACTAGGGACTATTTAAACCAATGTACAAAATATTGTTGGGCTATAACGACGATATCCCTAAATACTTATTTTCATTGTTTTTCCTATCGTGGCCGCCTTGCTAGGTTTGGTTTTGATAAACTTTGTCTACTAGTAAAGAGAACAATGTACATATATATTTAAACAGAGGTCGACTCTTAAAATTTTTTGTAAACAGGGTTTCTCCATTATTTTTCCCCACATAAACAGTATTAATTAGTTGGACGAAATGCATTAATGAGATATAAATGCAAATGAATTATAGTGATTATGACTTTCCAATAATTAGAAGAAGCGTACTACTATTGTCTTATCATTGCCGTTCTAAGGTTATCCAATATCCATTACATGACATATATACAGACG